>NW_021319872.1:704730-732063 GCF_001605985.2 Dendrobium catenatum | reverse complement strand
AATCTAGAAAGCAAAAGCAAACCCTTTAAAACTACCATAATGGATATGTGATCCACTAAATTCCATTTTAGATCCATTGGGGTGATGGGGATACCAAATATTAAAACAACCTAAAAGGTTGGTTAGTATCCCAGCTTTCCCAAAAGATGAAAAATGAAACCTAGTAAAAATCCCATATTTTATCATAATGGTTTTAAAAAGGTATAAGAAGCCTATAAGCAAAACAAGTAAATGATAACTAGTTTCAAGAAAAATAAAAACAACTACTAAACCAGCTATTCAAACATCAACCAGACCCCCACCGATCTTAGGGTCCAACAAGCTCCAGTCAAGAGTAGAATTCGTTGATGTTGCATCAATACTACCGACAACAGCCACCAAGAATGAACCAATCAATGAGGACAAAGCAATAACACCAACTACCTCCTCAATAGTCAAAGAGTCAGCCTCTTCACAAGCAAAATCATACAAACTGAAAATCGCCACCACACCCATCATACTGGCAAGAACAACACCAATAATATTCCAATGTAAAGCCATAACATCAACAACCACCTCAAGAAGCCAATAACCGGCTCATCATTGCTAAGCCAACCGAACTGATAATCATCACCACTCTCTTCACATTGACAAGAGAAAAACAAAAAAACTTCAAATCCTTCAAATCTTTAACCAATAAGACTTGATCTTTAAAGAACAACTGAAAAACAAGTAACCAAATAACCACCTCGTCATTACAAAGATCAACCAACAACCTCCTCAACATAGTCGATCCACAGGCAGACCCTTTAGACGATCCAAACAATGTAGACGAAGCAATAACAACAGCTCCAACATTAATAGGCCAAGAGACGACCTCAAACAAAACTTGATCCTCATAGATCAAAGAAGTAACATCGGCATTACCAAAAACCTCCTTCCAAATATAATCCCAAAAACCATAGGCTTTATCAGATCATTTATCCGATCTGTTCCCATTGGAAGATCCACTTGAAACCATAAAAATGACCTCATAACTAGTGACAAAAGCATCATTAATTTATTGTTTCTTCAGAAAAACTGTATCTGTTTCTCCAAGAATCTTGAAGAAAAAATAAACAAATCTGCTCAAAAGCTCTTCAAACAGATCCGACCAATCCCACATCTCATTCCTCAATTGAAGATTACCAATCCAAAATTCTTCGAGTAACAACTGAATCCACATCAAGAAAATCCCAGGTTCAATCGTCAAACACCAAAAAATACCAGCTCCAAGAACTGACTCAAGGTTATTAAAAAAACCATACAAAATCAAGCGACATTTACCAAAAAATTTATCAAGACTTTTCAAAGCAGAACCTCCATTCAACAAGGCAACTTCATCCAAATGGTTCCCCATCAGATTCAAAGCCAAAATCGGCCACCAAAAAGAAATCTCATTCAAACAAAAACTCAACCCACCATCGAGCAAATGAAAATCCTTCTCAAAGATCACATCCAGAATTGTAAACTTACCATCTTCAATCAAGAATCTAGCATCTGAATAATAATCACATACATTATCCAAATTCGATGGATGGAGAACCAATGTCTGGCTTAGGTCCGCCAAACCAATCTTGAAATCCATCGCCTCTCTAGCCAGATACTTCAAAGAACCTTCGTCGGCCATACCAGGCCGATGGAGAACCACCGATCTCCACGAAGCTACCAAAATCGCCAAGATCGCTCTTCTCCACGGAGCTGCCAAAATAACCAAGTATTTTTAAGTATGGATATACCTCTCTTAATACAGACCAAATCTAATACATATACTTTCATAACTAGGTCATCATAAAGCTGACATTTTATGTGATCAAACCATCTAAGGTGACTCTCTCTAATCTTAACTATCATTGGAGCTACTCCAACCTTTTCACGTATATGCTCGTTTTACATTCTATCTCTATGAGTAAAGCTATGCATCCACCTGAGCATCCTTATCTTTGCAACATTTAACTTAATTGCATGCTTCTCTTTTAATGGCCAATATTATATGCCATAAAGCTTTTCTGGTCTCACCGCCATCTTATAGAATTTTTCTTTAAGTTTGAGGGGTACGTTTCTATCACATAATAGGCCTGATGCATTCCTCCACTTCAACCATCAACTAGAATTATATTAATAATATCCCCATCTATTTCATCTCCAGTATGGACAATGGAGTGGGGATATCTAAAACATGTACTTTTATTAATGACTTGATCTCCCAAAGTCATAATCCCCTCATTAGATGTATTACTACTAAAATTACACTCAATGTATTCAATTTTAGATCTGCTTAAATGAAAACCTTTAGACTCTAAGGTTGACCTCGATAATTTAAGTTTACCTTCAACTTCCTCTCTAGTCTTATCAATAAGAAGAATATCATCAGAAAAAAAAAAACATACACCATGGTACATTATCCTACAAATGTCTAGTAAGAAGATTTGGGCTTAAAGTTGATTCTTGATGTAATATAACTGAAATAAAAAAAAAATACTTGGCTCATCCTCCTTGTGTTTGAACACAACAACTCATACATGCATATCCTAAAATGGCTTGAGTATTAAGCATTATTAACCCCTTTCTTTTCTTAAACTCTCCATAGCACTTCACTTGAAACTTCATCATAGGCTTTCACTAAATTAATAAATATCATATGCATATCCTCCTTATTCTCCCGATACTTCTCCATCAAACCTCTCAATAATGTAAAGCTTCCATAGTAGACCTACTCGACATGAATCCAATTTAATTTTGAGAAACATTAGTATCACATCGTAAATTAAGCTCTATAACTCTATCCTAAAATTTTCAAGTATGATACATTAACTTATTTCATCCATAATTCACATATTCTTGTGCATCACCTTTATTCTTAAAAATAGGAAGCAACACACTCCTACTCTACTCATCTAGCATATTTTTAGTCTTCAAGATAATATTGAAAAGTTTTGTAAGCTAAGAAATTCATTCATTTTCTAAGCATTTCCACAACTCTATTGGAATATCATCAGGTCCAATGGCTTATCCATAGTTCATTTTCTTTAAAGCCTCTCTAACTTTAATTTTACTAATATGCTGATATCTTTATTTTCATTTAGGATGCTAAGGTCATTAAAGCCAATTTTATTCTAATAATCTGCATAAAAAGCTTATCAAAACATCTCATCCACCTTGTTGAATATCCTCTTCTACTAAAAGTACTTTTATTTTCATCCTTAATGCACTTCACTTGAACTAAATCCTTACTTCTCCTGCCTCTTTGTTTGAAAAACTTTTACATACATCTTTCATCCTCCTTAGTATCTAATATATCATATAAATCACTAAAAGTTAAACTTTTAGAATATTCAAGATGAAATTAATCGCCTAAACACCTAAAGTAAAAAAATTCATCCATCCTATGGAGTTCATGGACTATGAAAAACTGTGATGACAAAACTATAGGATCTTGATTGGGTCTTCTATCATTCCCCCATCACACACTTTAAGTATGATGATAAATTTTAAATATTAAAAAAAAAAACCTCAAATCTAATTTTAAAACCCTAAAATTGATGCTATTATACGTTGGGTACTCAGTGCCTATTTAGCTACTGGCCTTAATTGAAAGTGCTCTCTCATTTTCAAGATGAAATCTCCAGTTAGTTTTTTTATCTAAAATCCAATATACCTTCTCAAAATTTACCACAAAACTTAAATCTCATTAAAACTCTCCTCGTCAAAAAAACAAAAAAAAAAGCGAAGGGACTGGGGCGCAAATTTTTAGATCCCGCAATAATAAAATAATTTTGGCTATCATTAATGGCCCCAAATCTTTTATGTTTTGTCTCATCCAACAACTCAAGGTTATAATAAGTTCGCCACCATGAGAACTATCTTGGGAATCATTGTTGATCTCAACACAAGCTTCTTACATTACCTCATCCATTATCATATGGTAATGTGACCATCACTTTAGAAGGATCGAGCCATGCATACTTAGTAAACCCCACGACCTTCCTACGTCATTGTCCATGACCTTAAGCATGTGCTAGCTTACATCCATGACAAAGGGTCATCCTTAACATCCTCCATGCCATACACAAATTTAATATGTTGCATTGCCAACAACCTTTAGGTCTTATCATCTCTACCTCTAGAAGGAGAAACTTCCTAGTTGACCTCAATCACCTCTATGAACATCCTACATCATATTGCTCATCATCCTCTGGTTGTGTTATCTTCACTTCCAAGAGGTTTGTCTCAACCATACTCAATGGCATTTTTGTCCATTTAAGATAATCTCATATGTCATCCACCCTGAGGTCATGGCATCTACACATCTATGAGAAGGACCATCCCAATCAACCTTAGTGGAGTTCTCAAACTTTCAATATCATCTACTTCACTGCATTCAGATCGAACCACCTTCACCTCGCAGTGTAATTGTCGCAACATTCAAGCTTATTGCATCTCGAACACTGAAGAAACTAGCCACACTATGTTTTCACATGCTTTGTGTCAGCACCTTCTCAAAGGTAAAGAAAGAAGCATAGCTATGGCTTATATCTATTATTAGTAGAAACTAGTTTAATTAAATTAAGCCTTATGATTTCTATTTTAAGGATTTTTTTATTAAAAATAATATCCCAATCAATTTTATTTTACTTCTTCATTGTGAGACTCGTCACTCATAGCCAAGTTTATCAAATCATCTCTTTCTGCTAAAAAAACTTGTCGCGCACAATTGTTACTATAAATTAAGTAGTGCTTTTGAAATATTTTTTACCTAACTTTTTTCACAACCCTCGTTTTTTTATTGATAACTCGAAGTTTTGACAAAACATTTCCGGCTTACAACCAACAGAATTGACTAACAGTGACAACCACTAGACAAACTCTTTTGCCCATGAAATTATTATCTTAAAATACATAATCATTTAACTAAAACAATTACCAATCAGGCCCTTAATAGGCCCGGACTAGGGCTGCAAATGAACCGAGCCGAGCCGAGTATGTGAGCGTTCATGTTTGTGTTCATTTAATATTAGCTTGTTCAAGTTTGGTTCATGTTTGTTCGAGCTTTATTGTTTGTGTTCATGTTTGGTTCATTTAAATTAATGAGTGTTCGTGTTCGGTTCATGTTTAGTTCATGTTCGTTTGTTTAGTGCTTATCGAGCTTGTTCGCGAACATATTTAACGAATTTTTTTTAACTATCAAAGAAACACGTTCATGAACATATCTATGAACAAAAATATTTATAATAAAAGCAATTGTCTATGTTAAAAAGGCAATGATTATTTATATTTATTAATTATATAGTAAAATATTAATTATTTTTATTGAGCTTATTCACGAGTTCAAAATCGAACACGAATCGAGCTTTTTATCGAGTTTAATGTCGACTTCAAATGATGTTGTTAGCGAACATAAATGAGCCGAACGCATTAGTGTTCAAGTTTGTTTATTTAAAAATCAAATATTTAAAATATTGTTCAAGTTTGTTTATTTAGTTAATTAAACGATCACAAACGAGCTTTAATCGAACCGAACAACGAGTAGCTCGTCGAACGTTTGGTTCGCTTGCAGTCCTAACAACCAATCATCTACAACTGGCGATCATCAAAGCTTCTGAAGACCAAATCTCCTTGCCTTCGATTTGATCCGGCCGAGTCGAGCACTCTCTTACCTCCCGGCATCGAGGAGGGGACGCCGGAAGGCTGTCGGATTTTCGAGGGGACTAAAAGTATTTTTTAAAATTTAAATTAAATTGTTTAAATTAGCAGGTCGATCGCCCACATTAGAAGACCTGAAGACTCTTTTATGGGATCGATTCGCTCTCCCAAATCTCCTCGCCGTTGATTCGCTCCGGCCGAGTCGAGCCACTCTCTTACCTCCCAGCATCGGGGAGGGGACGCCGGAAGGCTGCAGGATTTTCGAGGGGACTAAAAGTATTTTTTAAAATTTAAATTAAATTGTTTAAATTAGCATTCATATCACATCTCTTAAGAGTAAATCCACTCATCTACTAAGCATACGCATCTCAACAACACTTGACCTAACTATCCAACTTTAATTCTACTAATAATATCCCCCATCAACCATCACTAAAAACAATAGCCCAAAATATCTAAAATAAGTACACTTAGTAATAATGACTTTATTGCTCAAAGTCATAAACCTGCCACAAGATCTATTATTAAAAATATATATAATAAACACTTTAAATTTAATATATTTTAAATATATTTTATATTAACTTTTTTAAATGATCAAGTGAATCAAGGTTGGCTCCCATTTGACTTTTGCTCTTCTAGCTCAATTTACAAGCCATTTAAAATTGAACTTGAGTAAACTCAGGAACCAGCTCAACTTATTTACACCCCTACTAAATGGCACCCCTCATATATGTCTCCATAAAAATAGATCAACGAGAAATACATAAAACAAATAGATATATCAATAGAGTGCAACTAAAGTACAAAAATCACTACAAATAATTAAAGAAGAAACAATAACTCAAACCATTTTTTTTCCATCACCTCGCAGAGAAAATGATTGTCCCAGTTGAACGCTTCGGACATGATATCGAATTACCGGTGATTATGAAACCGCAAAGGGCAAAAATTCATTACCTCTTCGTCTAACCTGATCATCTTACAGTTCCTGTGTTATGTAAGCAAATATAGCACATTTTCAATTACCTGCCAAGTTTTCACTATGAACACGTCGCTGCTTCAGCTTACAAACTACTGTGGAGAAGGAAGGCCACAACATCATTACAGGCGCTAACTAAACAGTCCATCTCACTAACTCCTTAGAGAAGAAACCTTCTCTGCAATCTCAACGATGTCCTCTAATTGCTTATCAACCAACTTGTTCAACTGCTGCTCCAGATCAGCTTGAGCTCCATTTAAGCAGTCTGATTCTTCTCCATTTTGTGAACAATATACAACAAAGGTCATATCATGATCATAATCATTTGGCACTTCAATCAAAAGCTTTCCTTTGGACTTGGTGTCTTTATCAAATACATCACTCTGTAAACGAGTGGAGATACTTGCTTTGAAGTTCTCCATGATCTTGCGGTCCTTGGAATTAAGGTTGAGATATATGAGGATATCCCAACACCTAAGGAACTGAATCTTGTTGATCTTTAATTTTTGGCGTACAGTGTCAATAGCATGAGTTGGAGGGCGTGCCAGTGACTTGCAGGACTTCTTGGATACAGAGCAAGTCCTAAGTAATGACGCAACAGAGTTAATGGCTGGTTTTATCGGTTCAAAATCAAGCAGGCGAAGGGTGTCAAAGCAGGACCGCAGGTACTGGAGATATTCCGAAGGTTCTTCCACAGTCAAGTCATACACATTCTCAGCTATTGCAACTGAATTAACCGCCTCAAGAAGGCGCCGGCCATGCCCTTCCCCCTGGTAAGGAGGTAATACCAGTATCTGAATGCAGAAACGACGAGAGTTGGCATGAAGTTGTAATTTTATTATTCTAGGAAAAGTGTACTTTTATAAACTGGACTGCTGTTAGAGAGTGCAAAGAACGCCATCCTAATATTTGAACAGATCAATACAACTGAAAGTCAATAGTCTCAAAACTAAAAGAAGCAACTTATACATCCTGGATAAAAAAAGCAAAGGTTTGTTGAGTTGGGCTTGGGATAAACCGAGGATAAGCTAACAGAGAAACTCATAGGCTTAAGTATTAAGCGGACTTGAGCCATTTGGTAGGCCAAAAAAAAAAAAGATGACAAGCAGAAAAATGACCCACAAAAAGCTAAAAAATTAACCTTGACCAGAAATTAATTGTATTAATTAGTATACTTAATTAAATTAATCAGTATGTTAGATAATTAGAAATTAATTATATAACTAATGATCCAATGATTGCACCATCAAGAGTGATTCTGTCAATGACTCAACTGCAGCATCAACAACTGTGACCTCAAGCAAAATGGTGACTACATCTATGACAGACTGCAAAATTAATGGGACACGACGATGGCATTGACAGACATCAGAACTAAGGATAGTGACAACGACATTTACAGGGATGAAAGATGGTGTTGGTCATCGTGAGAAGCATCAAGATAAGAGAAAGATGAAGATCTGAAGCCAGGAGAGAAGAAAAAATATTAAGCTAGCTTTAGCCCTCTTGCTGGGGCGCTTTAAGTAACTAAGCTCAAATAGAGTTTTAGGAAAAACCAGGCAAAAGCTTTGCAGCCTTAGGAAAGTGCACAACAGTTGTTTGGTTTGGCTTTGGAACTTGAACTAGTTTAAGCCAGACGTAAACCCAACCAGACTAGCTCCAAACAAACATATCCTAAGCCTAGCAAAGCTTTTATGCAACCAGAGTAAAAGTCAGTTATCAGACATAACAGCAACAATAATGCACAATAAGCATGACATCTAGCCAGCAGTAGCCTCTAAGTAGAGGAGACAAATGTAGAAATGGTAGAATATCAATGTCTTGATGAAAACTTGTACAAAAACTAATGACATCAGGTCATAGACTCTAGAATCAATAAAGCTCAAAAGTACTTCAATAAAAGCTGATGGAACACACCTGGCTTAGTCGAAGGCGAGTGCTTTCAGGGTGATGATAGAATCGATAGACAGTTGCAAAACCAAGCAATCTTAGATCATAATCCCCTGTTTGGCTCTGTATTTTCTTCACGGCAAAATAGATATCCCATTTTGAATCTGTCACATCAATTGGACTGCTGCCTGAATCAAAGCATTACAAAATTTGTCACCCGATAAAACAGGATTCACTATAATTATTGCTTAGAAGGTCATAAAAGATGAAGCAATACCATCAATAAGAAGAAAAGTAAGAGGTACGAGACGGCTATACAATAATCCAACAGGTAAGCTGCATAGTTCCATTCGAACAACCTGGTGCTGAAAAGACATGGCATCGATCAGAAAAACAAAAGCTAAGATAATGCAGCACAAGCTTTAAGAGAAAAAGACCAGAAGTAACAAAAATTGTTAGTAAAGAAAGTAACTTAACCAAAAATCAAATTAGATTAAAATGACGTGTCAAATGCACAAATCTATATCATTAAAAAAAAAGGAAAAGAAAATTTAAAAAAAACATAAAATTGCAAACAAAGAAAAAAAAAACATTTCACAATTGTTATTATGAAATTCATAGGACATTTGTGAAATTTTAATGTACCAGAATCTTATTTGAAAGAAATAAAAGCCTCAATTTTCACACATACAACAACAACAACAAAAGCCTTTATCCCACTATGTGGGGTCGGCTACATGAATCATTTTCCCCCATTATGTTCTGTTAAGGGTCAAATTCTCATCTAAATCTAATAAAGAAATGTCATTTCTAATAATTTCTAACCAAGTCTTTTTAGGTTTACCTCTACCTTTCTTAACATAAGTCAAATCTAATACATCTACTTTTCTAACCGAGTCATCGGAAGGCTGCCGTTTTATGTGACTAAACAATCTAAGATGACTCTCTATAATCTTATCTTCCACTGGGAGGCTCCAGCCCGCACCCTCAAGAGGAGTCGCCTTCAGCTTACGACCGTCCCGACCAGGCGAGGTTCTGGCCGTCTCGAGCAGAGGAGTCGCGCAGTCGATCGAGTCTCCAGCCCGCATCGTCGCCTTCAGCTTCCGGCTTTCCCGAGCAGGAGCTCGCACAGTCGATCTGTAAGTTCGACGACGTTATCGGAGTTTACAACATTTTGATCAGAAGCAAAGACACGAGCTCGCTCGCTGCTAAGGTAACTTTCTCCCTTTCGCGCGCTTCTTCGGCCAAATCCCGTAAATCCTGCTCAAATCCTGTTGCCAAAGAACCCCTAAATCGACGCTCTAACCTAATTCCTGTTACAGGAACTTGATTTTTTCTACAATTCCACTGAAGAGGGGAAACCAACTGGTTTTACATTTGCGCATTGTCTTCTTCATTTGGAAGGAGAAGAAGGTATGTGAGATTGAAATAGAGAAATATTTTCTTGCACTGAGATCTATTCTTGCGTGTGTTTGCTGTTGATAATCTTAATATTGCTTGCCATTTTTAATATAATATTACCTTAATTTCTATATATTATATTAAAAATTAGTATGCCGTGTTCACGCCGCACCCGTGTCCTGTATTTTTAAAAAATGCCGTGTCCCGTGTCCGTGTCGTGTCGTGTCCGTGTCGCCGTGTCCGTGCATCTTAGATTTTTACACATACTACAACAACAAAAGCCTTTATCCCACTATGTGGGGTCGGCTATATTAATCCTTTTTCTCTATTATGTTCTGTTAAGGGTCAAATTCTCATCTAAATCTAATAAAGAAATGTCATTTCTAATATTTTCTAACCAAGTCTTTTTAGGTTTACCTCTACCTTTCTTAACATAAGTCAAATCTAATACATCTACTTTTCTAACCAAGTCATCGGAAGGCCACTGTTTTATGTGACTAAACCATCTAAGATGACTCTCTATAATCTTATCTTCCACTGGAGCTACTCCAACCTTTTCACATATATGCACATTTCGTATGATGTCTTTAAGAGTAAAGTCATTCATCCACCTGAGCATCCTCATCTCTGCAACACTTGACTTAATATTATGCTTCTCTTTTAATGGCAAACATTCTGCACCATAAAGCATTGCAGATCTCACTACCATCTTATAGAATTTTCCCTTAAGTTTGAGAGGGGCTTTTCTATCACATAACAAACCCGATGCATTCCTCCACATCAACCATCCAACTTGAATTCTACTTAAAATATCCCCATCTATTTCACCATCACTCTGAACAATATACCCAATATATCTAAAATGTGTGTTCTTATTAATGACTTGATCACCCAAAGTCACAATCCCCCCACTAAATCTATCATTACTAAAATTACACTCCATATATTCAGTTTCAGATCAACTCAAATGAAAGCCTTTAGACTTTAAGGTTGACCTCCATAATTCAAGTTTACCTCCAAATCCCTCTCTAGTCTTATCAGCAAGAAGAATATCGTCAACAAAAAGCATTACCAAGGTACAACCTCTTTCAAATGTCTAGTGAGAACATACATGACTAAAGAAAAATAATATGGGCTTAAGGCTGGTCCTTTGATGTAATCCAGCTGAAACAAGAAAATACTTGGTCAAACCACCTTGTGTTTGAACACAAGTAACGACTCCTGCATACATATCCTTAATGACTTGAATATAAGCATTATGCTTTCTCTAAATCAATAAAAATCATACGTAAATCCTCCTTATTCTCTCTATGCTTCTCCATCAAACCTCTCAACAAATGTATAGCTTCCATAGTAGACCTACTTAGCATGAATCCAAATTAACACTGTCGTTGTCATGTCTCAAGTTCTGGATGAGAAAAGTGGAGGGTTGAGTTAGGTAGTCAACAGTAAGCGTAAAATTTGTCAAATAATCATGACATGAATCCTTTAATTTTCACAAATCAGAACTTAAAAATAAGAGTTAAAATAAAATTTTCCAAAAAGCTAGTTTCTAGAACAACTTCAAATGCCAAGGCAGTGTACCTCAATAAATGAACCGTCTGAAAGATTATCAGATGACTCAGCATCTTCATTGATAGAATAAGACCGCAAAACAGTTCCAGCTGAAATAATACTTCTGAGATGCAAAGAAATTGGCAGGATGAAAAGGAAATCAACTCAAAAGGAAGTCTGATAAATGTGATATAGATTGGCCAAACCATACCTAACACAATGACTCTCTGTGGAAAATGTTTGAAGGAAATCAATTTTCTCAAGTAATGCTTCACCGAATATATCCTAAAAAATGTAAATTTTAGCTAAATGTAGGACACGTTTAAAAAAGCAAAAGATCATATGAGACCACTGATTACCTGAAGAGCCAGCTTTAAATCCGTAATCCCCTTGCCTCCCTGAAACAAAAGAAAAAATAGCAAGTATAAGGTTCCATTAAATCATAAGTTAGATAAAAGCGTTGGCAGAAAATCAGTTTAAGCAAGTAAAACCCAACATACTTCTGACATTTAAGCCTTCTATACAGACAAACGGACAACAACGAATGATGTTAGTTGAAAGCAAATAAGTCCACCAAAAAATATAAGCTGGATATGAGCATAAAAAGAAAATCAGCAGCTTCTCAGCTTTTACTATTTGGTTTGTTGTAAAAAGGGTGTAAAGTATCTCAAATGCAAGGGTTTTGAAAATATTGGTATTTAGTTTAAAATAAAAGGAATGCAGAGTAAATTTTTGAAGTAAAAGGAATTCAACCTCTAGTTCAAATCCACAACATATTTGTAATTCCTCCGATTTGGATGATTTTCATGTATATCTAATATTTCTTGCAATTGACGCCATGCATCAACCGCAGACCACCGTCGCCATGACCACCATCGACGCTACAACCACCATTGTTGGCCAACACCACTATCGACCACCATCACCGCCATCCACCCATTGTAGCTGGCCACTGACTATTGCCGACCACTACCTTTTTACACTTTACATTGGATTCATTTAACTTCAAACCCAACAAAAAAAAAAGAAATCTCAAGTATTCATTTTACAATCATCCAAACAACTTCAAAATATTCCTTTTACACTGCATTCCTTTTTCAAACAACCAA
This sequence comes from Dendrobium catenatum, assembly GCF_001605985.2. Taxonomy (NCBI): domain Eukaryota; kingdom Viridiplantae; phylum Streptophyta; class Magnoliopsida; order Asparagales; family Orchidaceae; genus Dendrobium; species Dendrobium catenatum. The sequence goes on along the minus strand of NW_021319872.1, from coordinate 719,466 downwards.
ACAACCCCTAAGCAAGTAAAACCTAACATGCTTCTGGCACTAAAGCATAAAAGACTAATAGCATAAATAACATATGCTTTTTGGCAGAAATAAATAATTCCATAAAGGAGAAAAAACCCAACCACTAAACTACTCATAAAAGCATAGACTTTCAAACTTCTCCAAAATATTTTGGAAATTAGAACCTGTTTAAAAATATTTTCATCTAAGAACTGTTGCATGGAATGGGAAACTAAATCTATTACTCTCCAAGATACTAATCAAGGTAACTTAAATTAATTTAGTTATTTTTGGATTATGTTTGCATTTCTTTACATTTTACTTGTTAATTTGTTATGAAAAGAAACAATTAAAATAATTTGTTTGCAAGGATTATTCTGACTATAGAATTTATCAGATCATTAGGTTATCTTGATTTAAATTTGAATTAGTTAAAATTATCCATGTAATCCTATTTCCAAATCTGTAAATAATCCATAATAAACTGCAATTTGAATCAAAATTCCTCATTTTTCTCCTACATTTTTACTCTTTGATCCACTCAGGAAACACAAATCCAAAGATTCCTAAGATAAAAGATTCAATATTGACTTCTCCCACAAATTTATTTCCCACCTATTACGATAATTGTGTTAGGAAAGATTCCCAAAGTTGAAAATCTATTTTCTCCAAAAAAATCTCAACTTACGCAACACCTACTATATCCACTCTTCACAAGAAAATTTTAAAGGTATTCACCCCTTCCTAAATCAGAGACTGAATTAAAGGAGAATCCAAGCAAGTTTTAATGGTAAAATCAAGAAAATGAGAAGATAATAAAAATTCATATCACCAAGAAGGGTCCATCATCAATTTGGAATCAATAGTGATCCCTTACTACAGATATTAGTATCATAGCTGAATTTGTTGAAGGTAATGACATATCAATCCTAGTTCCATCCCTTCCCCTTGCCTGCCCATACATTCACTTCAGCTAAACATCACCCAAGAAAAAAAAAACATTAGACTAACATTAACCAAACCCTAACTATAAGCTATATATATATATATATATGTTCAACTCAAACTCAACTTCAAATTAAAATCATTTTGAGTCAACTTTACATCAATTTCAAGTTGACTTAAATTTAATTTTAATTAATTAAATTTATAAATATAAATACAATAATATGTCTTATACACATATCTTAAATTGTATACATTATATATTTATTTTGAGATAAGGCTTTTTAATTTTAAAAAGATGTCAGATGAATGAAGAATGAGTGTTGATTCTCAATTTTAAGAATAAAGATGAAGCACAAGAGTGTGCAATTATAAAGGATTAAGTTAATGTGTCATACCTTAAAATTATGGGAATGAACAATTGAGCACAGGTTATGACGTGATACTAGTGTTTATCAAAATCAATTTGAATTCATGCTAGGTAGGTCTAATATGAAAGATATACATTTATTGAGATGTTAGATAGAGAAGTATAGAGAGAGTAAGGAGTATCTACATATGATATTTATTGATTTAGAGAAAGCATATGATAAAGTTCCAAGAGAAGTGCTTTGAAGAATTCTAGAAAAAAAAGAGTTACAAATGCTGATATTTAAGTCATTACATATATGTATACAGGATCTATTACTTGTGTTCAAACACAAGATGACTTGACTAAGTATTTTTCTATTTTAGTTGGATTACATTAAAGATTAGCTTTAAGCCCATATCATTTTGCTTTAGTCATGGATATTCTTACTAGACATTTGAACAAGGATGTACCTTAGTGTATGTTTTTTGTTGATGATATTCTTCTTGTTGATAAGACTAGAGAGGAATTTGATGAAAAACTTGAATTACAAAAGTGACATTAGAGTCTAAATGTTTTTGTTAGAGTAGATCTAAAATCAAATATATGGAATGTAATTTAACTAGCAATAGATCTAGAGGAAGAATTGTGACATTGGGTGATCAATGTCATTAAAAAGAGTACATGTTTTATATATCTCAGGTCTATTGTTCAAAGTAATAATGAAATAAATGGGATATTATTAGTAAATTTCAAGTTGGATGGTTGAAGAGGAAGAAGGCATTGGGCATGTGTTGACTCCTATACCTCAAACCACGCGCAAAAGGAACCAAAATCGGCGAATCTAGCAACGCACACTTGACGAAACGCATCATTTGAAAGGTTGAACGACCTCCAATTGTCAAACGGACGATATCATTATGATCAGTATATCGAATCTCCTAAGTCGAGGACCCTCGCAATCAAATCGGAAAAGATCAGTCCGAAAGGATGACCAACACCCGAAATTGACGACGGCACCCAAACGACGTCAGATCGCAAAACAGATCATGTTGTTGTGTTCGGAACGTCGTCAACACTATAGAATTACATTTTCTACGCTCAATTAGGATCATCCAAAGCGGTGGTCCGGATCACAAAGTGACGACACATATATCAAGAAAAGGGAACCTCAACGTTGCCCAAACCACGTACGATTGCAAAATAGACTTTCTCGTTGCGTCCGAAATGTCGTAGACACTTAAAATATACATCTAATTTGATTAATTGGGAGCGACCGAGTGGTGGCATGCATCCCAATACGTTAATGCGTATATCGAGGAAAGAGGCTCCGACCCTGCCCAAATGATGTCTCATCATGAAAAGGACTTCGCCATTGCGTTTAGAACGTCCAAAATACCTAAAAGGATGACAGCCAATTTATTCAAATTAAAACGTGTGAGGAGGTCGATACACATCTCGAGGCAAAACACGAATTTCGAGAAAAATATCACTCAATGATACACAAATGACATCCGATTGACAAACTAACTTCACCGTTGTGTCTAGAACACCGTCAATACTCTAAATTGACTGACAATTTATTTAATTGAGGTTGCGCACATAAATCGAGGAAGTCCTAAAGCAATAACACGCATTTTGAGAAAATTAGGCATCAACGTCACCCAAATGATGTCCAATTGCGAAACGGACTTCGTCGTTGTGATCGAAACATCGACAATATCTTTAGTGCACTATCAATTTGTCTAATTTTGATTATTTGGTAATGTCGACATGTTAAACGAGGAGAAATTTATGCAAAACGAGGAGAAATTTATGCAAAATAATAAAATCACACAAATCGAGGTGATTTTGGATTACTTAGGATATTGTTGTCCCCTTTTCATTAAATGCTCAAATTACCAAGCATTAATATAACTCTTAATTTAAAGAATTTTTTCAGCAGAGAGCAAGAATTAATCAAAAAAAAAAAAGAAAGGTCAACTTCCAATTAAACGCCATTAAATGCACTTACTCTTTTGGTTGTTGCGTCATTACCGTCAATCGCTTGTCGCTCCCTCTGTTTGATGATTAAAAGCGGTAAAATAGAATCACTCTTGCTGGCTTCTCCATCATCTCTCCATATCACAAGCAAGGGATCTTCCCATCCCAACTCTTCTTCTTCTCAAGCCATAACAACCCACAAAAAGCCATAACAACCCACATTTTTTATCTACGACCACCAATCCAAACCTCCCACCTATTCATTCCTCCAACCAACAGTCAAGCCTCACCAAACCTGCTGCAAGCAAATTTCTTTCTCTAGCTCAACGACCTCTGCGCCTACCTCTCTCTATCACATGCCTGAGCTCTTCCTACATATTCACCTGTACCAAGCTGCCTTGCCGCCACCTTCACGTCACTTGCCTTCAATCCGCCTACCTGTTCATGTGAGCAAGCCAACCGAAGCTCTTCTGCCGCAATTTATTCCTTCTTCTCCGTTTTGAGCCAAAACTGAAGGCTATTTGTCTTTATCTTATAAAAAAAAGGAATTAACTCTCCCCTCCACACTAAACTCTCTCCCCTTTTCACACAAGAGCAATCCACTTTAACAGACATTGTAGCAGCTTTTCCCATCGATTTTTTTTTTTTTTTTTTTTTTTTTTTTTGAGCCAAAACTGAAGGCTATTTGTCTTTATCTTATAAAAAAAAGGAATTAACTCTCCCCTCCACACTAAACTCTCTCCCCTTTTCACACAAGAGCAATCCACTTTAACAGACATTGTAGCAGCTTTTCCCATCGATTTTTTTTTTTTTTTTGCTTTTTTTTTTCACGTGAAACACACCAGCATACTTCTTCCTCCATTAACGCCAAAACAACCCATTTTAATAGTCAAAACAACTCCACAGCAAAAGGCACTTGCATTTCTTGATGAGGTCATCGATCAAAGGTTCAGACACGTATATCGCCGGAAGCATCGCCGATCGATGGCCACGATTCAGAGCTTATATTTTTTAGTTATTCATGCATTTTCAGTTTTCAGTATTCCTGTTTTACCCTTGTGTGTGAGTGAGTCATGTTGGGGCCCCGAGGGCGATTTAGTCATTATTTATGCTTTTATTTTTTTTTTATATATTATGACCTATATATAGGGGTCGTGTATCATTGTATGAGGAGAATGAATATTTTGAATGAAAATTTGGCTTTTGTGTTCTCTTTGTGAGTTCCGTCTTGAAGATCTCTTAGTGAGTTCTTTCTCCTAGATCTCTGTGTGAGTTCTATGGAGAGCCCAAAGTGAGGGCAAAGCAACACCCACCAGTCATTGGAAGAGTCCGTGGCTCGTGGTCTATCCCCCATACCCGATTTCCCCTCTTTCTCTCCAACCCGCCCACCTCAACTCCACCCCTTAGCCGCCGGCCATCCTACCACCACCATCCGGCCGGGAATCGTCCAACCATTGACCCAATCTCCTCTTCCATTCGAAGCTAAATTTTGAAGTTCGAATTTCGAATGCCAAAATCTTTCCTATTTTAGAATTTCCAAATTAGGAAAGTTTTTGAATTCGTTTTCATGACGAATTTCAATTTCAAATGGATTTTGTTTTAACCCCTTTCAAACATCATGCATGCAATTTTGGAAGCCACCCACTTACACCCACACCAAATCCCCCTTCTAGAAGCCGCCGGCCCCATGCTTGGGTGGAACCCCATTAATGCTCCATTAAGGCATTGATTTCTCTTGAATTAGGAATTAACTCCAAATTATTTTCCCTCCTAATTTACTTAAAACTGAAATCAAATTTCAGTTTTAAGTTTTCAAATCTCCTCCTCCTCATCTTGCCGCCGGCCCTAGGATGGGCTCTCCCATTGATTGCCTCCTTTAATGCTACCTCATATTTGAAATTCAAATTGATTTCAAATAAATTTCCCCTCCAATTTTACTTAATCCTGAAATTAATTTCAGGATTGGGAATTAATCCCTATTCTCCCCTCTATTGGCCGCCGGCCTTGCTTGGGGTTAATGCCCAATCGGATGAGATCAGTCCGAAAGGATGACCGACACCCGAAATTGACGACGACACCCAAACGACGTCCGATCGTAAAACAGATCGTGTCGTTGTGTTCGGAACGTCGTCAACACTATAGAATTACATTTTCCATGCTCAATTAGGATCATCCAAAGCGGTGGTCCGGATCACAAAGTGACGACACATATATCAAGAAAAGGGAACCTCGACGTTGCCCAAACGACGTACAATTGCAAAACAGACTTTCTCGTTGCGTCCGGAATGCCGTAGACACTTAAAATATACAGATAATTTTAGGGGTGTCAATTTTTGACACGACCCGAAACACGACCCGAACCCGACCCGAAAAAATCAGGGTTCGGGTCAACCCGAACCCGAAATGGGTCGGGTTCAAGTTGAACAAATCCACCCATTTTAAAAATCGGGTCGGGTTCGGGTTGACCCAGCAACCCGAAATTGACCCGAAAGTGACACGAAAATTCATATTTGACCCGAAAACCCGAGATTGACCCGTTTTTGACCTGATTTAGACCCGAAAAATGAATATTGACCCGATTTTTGACCCGAAAATTAACAATTTTAGGTCAACTTTGGGTCATTCCTGTCGGGTCAGGTTGACCTGTACCCGAATCGGGTCGGTTCGGGTTTGGAAACCTGACCAGTTTTTAAAAACAGGTTGGGTTTGGGTTGACCCGAATAGTGTCGGGTCAATTCTGGGTTCGACCCGAACCCGACCCGCTGACCCGAATTGACACCCCTAGATAATTTGATTAATTGGGATCAATTGGGTGGTGGTATGCATCCTAATGTGTTAATGCGTATATCGAGGAAAGAGGCTCCGACCCTTCCCAAATGATGTCTCATCATGAAAAGGACTTCGTCCTAAATACCTAAGGATGACAGCCAATTTATTCAAATTAAAACGTGCGAGGTCAATACGCGTCTCGAGACAAAACACGAATTTCGAGGAAAATGTCGCTCAATGATACACAAATGATGTCCGATTGACAAACAAACTTCGTCGTGGTGTCTGGAACACCGTCAATACTCTAAATTGACTGACAATTTATTTAATTGAGGTTGCGCACATAAATCGAGGCAGTCCTAAAGCAATAACATGCATTTCGAGAAAATTAGGCATCGACGTCACCCAAATGATGTCCAAATGCGAAACGGACTTCGTCGTTGTGATCGAAACATCGACAATATCTTCAGTGCACTATCAATTTGTCTAATTTTGATTATTCGACAAAGTCGACATCTTAAACGAGGAGAAATTTATGCAAAACGAGAAGAAATTTTTGCAAAACAATAAAATCACACAAATCGAGGCGATTTTGGATTACTTAGGATATTGTTGTCCCCTTTTCATTAAATGCTCAAATTACCAAGCATTAATATAACTCTTAATTTAAAGAAATTTTTCAGCAGAGAGAAAGAATTAATTTAAAAAAAAAAGGTCAACTTCCAATTAAACACCATTAAATGCACTTACTCTTTTGGTTGTTGCGTCGTTCGCTCGTCGCTCCCTCTGTTTGATGATTAAAAGACGTAAAATAGAATCAGTCTTGCTGGCTTCTTCAGCCGAATGAAGAAATCCCTGTCAGTTCCAGTCTTCCACAAGCATTCGCACCTCAAAAATCCTCACGACCGCACTACTAGAGAAATCCAACTCTCCCAGCCGAGAAGTCCCCCGCTCCCATCATCTCTCCAGATCACAAGCAAGGGCTCTTCCCATCCCAACTCTTCTTCTTCCCATAACAACCCACATTTTTTATCTACGACCACCAATCCAAACCTCCCACCTATTCATTCCCATTTTCATTCCTCCAACCGACAGTCAAGCCTCACCAAACCTGCTGAAAGCAAATTTCTTTCTCTAGCTCAACGACCTATGAGCCTACCTCCCTCTATCACGTGCCTGAGCTCTTCCTACATATTCACCAGTACCGAGCTGCCTCACCGCCACCTTCACGTCACTTGCCTTCAATCCGCCTACCTGTACATGTGAGCAAGCCAACCGAAGCTCTTCTGCCGCAATTTATTCCTTCTTGTCCGTTTTGAGCCAAAAATGAAGGCTATTTGTCTTTATCTCATAAAAAAAGGAATCAACTCTCTCATCCACACTAAATCCTCTCCCCTTTTCACACAAGAGCAATCCACTTTAACAGCCATTGTAGCAGCTTTTCCCATAGATTTTTTGTTTTTTTGTTTTCTATTTCACGTGAAACACACCAGCATACTTCTTCCTCCACTAACGCCAAAACAACCCATATTAATAGTCAAAACAACCCCACAGCAAAAGGCACTTGCATTTCTCCTATACCTTTTTTTTAAAGAAAAAAAATCTTATGTTATCCTTACTTCTGTTAGCAATCTCTAATAATAAGTTAGTATAGATGTCATCATTACTTCTTTCGTAGTTAGTGATTCACTTTTGTTAATTACTATTAATATCTCATACAAGTAATTAGTATTAATTTATACTGTTAGCTATGCTTCTCATTATTGTTATATATATATATGAGTATATATGAAGATAAAGTGAAATAAAAAAGTGGCTTTTGCAAAAAGCTAACAATGGATATCATCATTACTTCTTTCGTAGTTAGTGATTCACTTTTGTTAATTACTATTAATATCTCATACAAGTAATTAGTATTAATTTATACTGTTAGCTATGCTTCTCATTATTGTTATATATATATATGAGTATATATGAAGATAAAGTGAAATAAAAAAGTGGCTTTTGCAAAAAGCTAACACTTGTTCTTAGCACATATATCACTCTTTTTTTAGCCAACAGCACCTCACGTCAACAGTACTCGAATTTCAAAGCTCATAAATCTCTTTTTATTAGTTACTCGTTTACTATTGTTATTCTATTTTATTTTATTTTGTTTCTATCATTTAATCTCAATAAGCATTTATCAATAAATCATTAACCGTCTGTGTTGCTAATATATATATGTGTGTGTTAAAAAAAAAAAGATTTTCAAAAAAAAAAAAATACAAAAAAAAGAGAAAAGATTTTTAAAAAAGAGAGAAAAATGGAGTGAGTTTGTGCATTTCGCCGCCGACCCCGAAGATATAAATTCTCAAACTCAAAGATTCGCGTTCTCGTCCTTTGCAGTGGACCAAAAAACTCCCTATACGCGCTCTCGTAACACAATGGGAGGAAACCCGGTGCGGCGCCTACGACGAGGCAGATAATCACCTAAAATCCCATTTTCGGCGCTAGCGACGGACTAGAGAACCATCTATATGCGCTCTCATAGCATGGTAGGAGGGAGTCCAGTGTGGTGCATATGGCGAAGTGGATAAGCCCTATACACGCTCTTGTAATAAGGCGGGGAGTCCCTAAGTACCTATACATGCCCTTGTGACGTGGAAAGGAAAGCGCTATACACGCTCTTGTAGCGTGGTGGGATTGAAGATATATGCTCACAGTGTCACCCAACACCAACCATACACGCTCTTGTAGCGTGATGGGATGGACCAGTTTCTCGTATTTTTTCCTAAACAGGGGAGACGTCAGAAGGCTGCCGAAATTTTCAGTATAATTGGGGACTTGAACTTGAACATAATTTGGACTGAATAGAGGACTTGAGCTCGGACTTGAATTTGATTTGGACATTAAATGAACTAAACATGAATTCAAACTTAATTGAAATGAGCTTGAATTTGAACTTCATTTGACTCAAGTGAACCATGACTTGAACATTTGAACTGAAGCAAGGACTTGAATTGAACCTACTTCGAACTTGAACAATCATTGAATAATTGGCATTAGACTTGCTATGAACCTAGACTTGAAAATTAAACTCAAATTGAAATGTCAACAAGTTAACATCACAGATTAGAATATAAGGAATATAATTTGGATAATTATATACAATTGAGCATACAAGTTGACCTTTATGAAGGGTGACATGGCACTTGAAAATGAAACCATGATTTGTAAATTAATGAGTCATAACTCAAGTACAAGTGAGCAAGTATAAGGTTAGTGGCGGAAACGAGATTTACCAACACTACTTTTTTGCAAAAGTGAAGATGAATGTGTAAATGACATAATCAAATTTTATGGAATGATATGATGTTCCCAAGGGATAACATGACTTACATGCACCGATCATAACAATCAAAGAAGTCAAATAAATAGGTAGTGGTTCATGTATGAATTGACCACAAACTTTAACATAAAATTCCTTATTGGACATAGCACAGAGACATCAATGAATAGGATAACAGTTCATCATGTAAATTGCCGATTATCCTCAAAGATGAAGAACTTGCAAATACAATATGCTTGTAAGTAATAGGGAGGTGTAATGAATACGACAACTTCGACAAGTATCAAGTAATTTGTAAGATATTCATAATAGATCACCTACGAGTGAAGATAACTCGCCAAAGTGGCTGTAGCAATACCCTACAGTTCGTATGCAAGAAAGAACTATAAAACCCCTATAAGCATTAATACCTACGAGCAAATGCAAAAAAATTGCAACAAATGTCATGCAACAAACACCACGACACTCTAACAAGCAACAACAGTCTGGTGTCAAGCAAATGTATCAATCTCCTACGAACTGTCGTAGGAAACCCATCACATACAAACAAGGGCATTTACAAGATGTAGGAGAGCTCTCGCTCATACAAAAGTCCAATCAAAGGTGATGGAAAATAATGTGGTGGATGCTAAACCGCCCCATAGTCAACAACCACTTAATATCAATCAAAAGCATCGATTCCCTGCGATCGGAAGGGACTGATATATATGCAAATGAATGTCAAAAATCAAATAAAAGACTCATGGTGAAATTCTCAAAGCATACAAATTTTAATCAATGAGTTGGATTATGCAAACAATGATCAATGAAGGGATGAAAAACTCATGCTAAAGCTTTGGCATGCATAATTTGTTGTTCCATTAATGATAACCAACAAGAATGTGACAAATGGAGGAGAGCTAAAATATGCAAGTTTCATATACATGAGTTGATATTTCAAACTATTGCAAGCATGACTATAACCCATTTGCAACCAAAGGACAGATAACATACAGGGAGATATGACCTATTTGCAAGCAAAGGTTAAGTGGAAAATGCAATAACATGTTAATATTCAATAACAAGGAGTTCTAAAGAATGGCCATTGATTTCAAGGTATAAGGCATCAGTAAGAATGCAATCACCCAAGGTTGAAATGATTTATTCTTTATTTAAGCCAACATCAGAAAATGATGATGATGATGACATAATTAGGAAGTCGCCTATTGATCCTTATACGAGCTATGGGAAGGGAAAGCCAGATCAAATCATTATTTTTCAGAGATAGAGTTAGTGAGTCTCCGCTCAACCAAATTCTGAGCATTGAGTTGGATAAGATTATTGAGGCTTGCAAATTTCTTGATGAACAATGGTCGTGCATCCAACATACCTCCTACGAACAAATATTGAAGTACTATGAAAAATACAAACTTCTACGAGCTATCGTAGAAGACCTGTCAAATGTCCAAAATACCCCCGCACATACACTGTATTTGTATACACATAGGTACCAAAAAAGGTAAGTGCAATAACAAAACTAGCATGGGCTCGGGTAAGTGTGGTAAGAATACACACGTGACGTCTGGGGATGCTGTGCGGGTCAATAAATCAAAGTAGTTTGAGCCCGATCCTTCTTTATGGAAAGATAGGAGTCGACACGGCTCGAATTATCAAACAGATATACAGTCAAGGTGTCGACTGAAATATTTGTTTTATATGTTCATATAAGGCCTTTAAGATCGATGACAAAAGGAATTCATCAACAAAAGCATAAAGCCTATGAAAACCGATCCACTGTCGATAGCTCGACAGAGTCAACAAAATTCAATCCACAAATGAAAATGACCCCAAACACCCCGATAATGGTCATATTGAATGCAGATCTCAACTGACTAGGTTAATTCTAAATATTTCAAAATGTCATCCCAAATGCCCGAAATCCAAATTTTCGAAAACCATCCAAATCTAGAATATTTAAAATTCAAAATTCAGCCATCAATCACTTAAAGTATAAAATTCATCCACCCTCTGCAATAGTTTGGCGAGATCGACATGTTGAAAATAACCTCAGCACATAAAGAGATAATGTCCGGTCGAGAATATCACTAAAATTCATTCTCAAAACAATCTCCTACCAGTAAGGACGTGATACATGTCCTCTAACCGGTAGTTTCTTCGCCAAATGGCACTGTAGGTAAACGATTATGACCCTAGGCCCTCTGAACTAAGTGGTTCTACCGCCAAATGGCACCACGAGATAAAGTTTAAGGCCAGAGTCAATATGTTCCTTAGCGGCATCAAATCCTTAAGATATTAATCAATAGGATATAATCGATAAGCCAAAAAACCCTCTATTAGCTAAGGTGGATCCAAATTTGTCCCCTTAGACAAATATTCACCGCAAGTCTACAAGGAACCCTTGGACGAAGCAACTCATGACTGCCGACAATGTTTAAAATTGCGTATTCGGGTATTGAGGCATTTTTCATTCGTGAGGCGAGGCGTAAGCCTCAAGACGTTTTAAGGCGTAAGCCTCAAAATCAAAAGATTGCGTAAACATAAAATGATAATTTTTTTATGTACTAATGAGTGAATAATATAAAACATAAAAAAACATAAGATATGAAGTGAAATCAAAATATCTCAATAATAAGATAACATGAAATATAGTTCAACTCAAAATTCTATCGTTCTCAAATCCCAATATCCTTTTCATTAACATATATTTCCAATTTCCAAAAATAAACAGCAATGGCATAACATAAGAACTCATAAGTCATCAGCACTGTCATCACTAAGGGGTTCTTCATTTGAATCATCATTATGGTGAACTGCTCTTCCCTTCATCCTCTCCTACAAAGTCCAATGTCGAGTATTTACTTCAAGATTTATGTTAGTTTTAATATATATAGCGTGAGGCGAGGCGGATCTTGAGACGGGCTTCAACCAAGTTGAGGTGCAAGCCTCATAAAAAAAACTCGAGGCGTAAGCATCGAGGCATTTTTTACTGGAGTTGCGCAAAGGCGAGCCTCATATTGCGCAAATTTAAACAATGACTGCCAACAAGGATCCTTCTGTCAGGTTGGGTCGACTACCCTCTCTATATTTTAGACCAGGGACCACAATGGCCTGAGACGACGAAACCATGGGATCTTGATCGGTTCTATCATCCATTCCCCACCATATGCTTTAAGTGCAAGATAGTGAAATTTCTATTTTAACTATCCAACTTCCAAATACCCTAAACCCATGCTGCTACTATATGCCAGATAACACGTATTTTTACGTATCTGATCGATGTCTAGCCTTAATCAAAAATTCTCTCTCATGATCGAGAGGGGTAATTAACTATAGGGGCATGAGCCTATAGGAATCCGAAATTCAAATCATAAATTCCTTGCAAAATGAGGGTGAAATCTGTTGGTAGCATCTTATCTACAAACCCATATGCCTTTCCAATATTTACCCCAAAACTTAATCTGTTAAAACTCCCCCGAAAAAGCAACGGGGTAGGTCGGAGCCGAATTTATCTGGAGCCCACAGCATGTTATGCAATAAAAATGTACCCATCAAATTTAAGGGAAATTTTTATAAGATAGTAATGAGAACTGCAATGATTTATGATGCAGAATGTTGACCATTAAAAAAGAAATATAAAATTAATTGTTGGAGAGATGAAGATGTTCAAATGAATGAGTCGCTTAACACTTAGACACAGAATGTGAAATAAGTATATACGTGAAAAGGTTGGGGTAGCTCCAATGGCATATACGATAAGAGAGAGCAGCCTTGGATGGTTTGGTCACATAAAACGTCGGCCTACCGATGACCTGATTAGAAGAGTAGATGTATTAGATTTGGCCTATATTAAGAAAGGTAGAGGTGGACCTAGAAAGACTTTGTTAGAAAGTATTAAAAATAATCTTTTTTATTAGATTCAAATGAAATTTTAACTCCTAATAAGACACTATGGAGAAAAATGATTCATACAGCTGAACCCACATAGTGGAATAAAGGCTTGTTGTTGTCTTTGTAGTGGAATAAAGGCTTGTTGTTGTCTTTGTTCTTGTAGACTTTTTAAATCAAATTCGATTGAGTCAGACGAAAGTCGAAATCAATATCAAGTTTGGAGCAGAAATATAGTCGAGTCAAATTTTGAGCAAGTTTCATATTTTGTACTTTCCAATAGCCTAATGCATAAATTTTGCCAAAAAAATTGCATAAAGACCATATAAACTTGCTCATAAAAAGGAAATTATTCTAACTCAATTTGGAATCAACATTATAAATTCATCCAAAAGTTTCTCCAAACTCATAAGCATCTAAGTATACATTATTATGGATATAAAGATGTCTTGTGATGTATTAAAAAACCATTGCCTTAAAGATAATAAATAAAACAATTATCATCAATATGACACGAGTCATCTTCAATATCTTAATGAGCCATATTACAATGAATCATATGATAGGAAATACTTGAGTTCTCAAGTAACCTTAAGAGAATATTTGAGTTCGCAAGCAAACCTATCACTAATTGGAGGAAAATAGCGAGAAAAAGTAAAATATGGGCGAAAACAGCCCTAAAACGATATATTGCAATAAGAGAAGCAAAGCAAAACCAACACGAAAGCAAGATACAAGTGATCCTCAATTCGAGAGGAGGATCGTCTCTCCCAAATCTCTAGACAAGAGAATCTAGAGCCCAAACGCCAAGAAACCCTAATTCTCAATCAATCAAAACATGAAAACTCCCTAATTCCCTCATCCCCTTTAATACAAGATCTTTCCTATTTTAATTTCCCTCCAAAATCCTAGTCTCCCCACTCCGTTTGAATTTTCAATCCATTGGAATAATGGGGCCCACCCCATTAGGCAAGCAGAGCAAAGGAGGCAGAAGTCTCTGCCTCCTATAGACCAGCGGCCCCCTTTGGGTCGACTGGTTCTGGACCAGTTCACAAAGAACCGATCTAACAATACCGCCCTCCCAAAGAATCACTTTGTCCTCAAGGTGAAAACAAGGAAATTGTTGTTTCATCCTCTCATATGGCTTCCACGTGGCCTCGTAATCCAGGAGGTTCTTCCACTTGATCAGCATTTCCTTAGTTCCATCTTCGTTCTAGCGAACCCCTTCCAGCTCTAAGTGTTCAAGAACCACCTCTAAATCCTCAGTAAGTGTCGCCGGTAGCTCAGGGTTGGCTGTGTAGTCACCAATGGCCTTCCTCAACTGCGAGACATGAAAAACCGTATGTATAGTAGCCATAGCTGTCAATGGCGCAAAATAGCGCGCGCCATGGCGCACGGCGCGGCGCGGCGCACCTACGGCGCCATGTTCATGGCGAGGCGCATGTGTTTAAAATAGCGCGCGCTATTTGCGCCA
>NW_021319872.1:665921-702492 GCF_001605985.2 Dendrobium catenatum | reverse complement strand
GAAGCAATTGATAGAGCAAAAGAGGCAATTGCTGCAAGCTTCAATAACAGTGATAAGTATGATCAAATTTTTAAAATGATTGATAGAAGATGAGAAGTGCAATTACACTGGCCTCTACATGCAGCGGGACATTTTTTAAATCCTGAATATTTCTTCAATAACCCTGATATTGCCAAGGATAAGGAAATAACTGATGGTCTTTACCAATGTATTGGAAGATTATCTCAAGATGTAGCTGAAGAAGATAAAATCAGTAATGAATTAAGTTTATACATTATGGGTGAAAGACTTTTTGGTATTCCTCCGGCTGTAAGACAAAGAACTACCCGATCTCCAGGTGTCATTATTTACAAAAAAATTAAGACTGATTTGTTATATAATATTGAAAAAAAATTCATTTCTTCCAGCAGATTAGTGGTTGGCATATGGACAATGAGCTCCCAATTTACAAAGCTTTGCTATCAAAGTCCTAAGTTTAACATGTAGTTCATCTGGATGCGAACGCAATTGGAGTATTTTTGAACATGTTAGTATTTTACAATGTATGTTTTAATTTTTTATATATGGTCATAATATATTAATGTAATAATATTTTAATTGCAGCTTCATAGCAACGAAGAAGCAAATTGGATCATGGTCGCTTAAAGGATTTAGTTTATGTGAAATATAATAGAGCACTGATTCGAAGATTCAATCATCGTGATGTCATTGATCCTATTTCTTTGACTGAGATAGATGATGCAAATGAATGGCTAACAGAAAAATTAGATGATGAGTCTGATGAAGAAAATGACTTTATTGCTGGAGATGAAGATTTAACTTGGACAAGTGTTGCTAAAGCTACTGATGTTTATGATAAAAGCTATAATATTCGGGAAAGATCTAAAGGGAAAGAGAAAGAATCTTCAATTAGCATGATGTTGCTATTGAGAATGATGATGAAGAGGGTGATGAAGAGAATTATGAAGTAGGAGACAATGTTGAAGAAGATAATGAAGCTTTTTTAACATTTGCTGATGATGATGATTCCCAAGAAAAGTAGATTAAATTCATATTTGATCTTTTAAAAAAAGATTGTAATATTTGAATTATGAGATATTTGGATGTTACTTAGTTGAACTTATATATGTTATAGTTGTCTTTTATTATTATGATAGTTTGTCTTTCATTTTTAATAATATTTCATATTCATGCTTATTATTTTATATTTTTTATATAGCTTGCGTCATGTTCAAAATAGCGCGCGCCGCGCCGTGCGCTATGCGCCATGGCTCCAAATGGACCTTTGCGCCATGGTGCGCCATTCGCCGTTAACAGGTATGATAGTAGCTGTTGGGGGTAATTTCAGTCGATATGCTACTGCTACAATCTTCTTCGGCACTTCATAAGGCCCAAAATACCTTGGAGCCATCTTTTCATTCCTCCTGTTGGCATC
Organism: Dendrobium catenatum; assembly: GCF_001605985.2. Lineage (NCBI taxonomy): Eukaryota > Viridiplantae > Streptophyta > Magnoliopsida > Asparagales > Orchidaceae > Dendrobium > Dendrobium catenatum. Next base: position 701,057 of record NW_021319872.1, on the reverse strand, counting down.
TATCTTCTGTCTATACGGTCGGAGCTTCAAGAACACCCTCTCCCCCACTTCAAATTGGATGTCCTTCATATGCCCATCTGTATGTTTCTTCATAATTTGTTGAGCTCTCAGTAAATGCCTCTTCAACTCCTCTAGCAATCGGTCCCTCTCCTCCAAGTACTCCTCTGCTGACGAAACGGAGGTACTGCTACTCCCAAAGTGCACCAAGTGTGGAGGATCCCGTCCGTACAACACCTTGAATGGGGTCATCTGTAAAGCAGAATGAAAAGACGTGTTGTACCAGTACTCCGCCCAAGATAGCCACTTGGCCCATAACTTGGGTGTCTCTGACACAAAGCATCTCAGGTACGTCTCCAAGCTCCTGTTAACTACTTCCATCTGCCCATCCGTCTGAGAGTGGCAAGCTGTGCTCCTCTTGAGAACTGTCCCCTGCAATCTGAATAACTCCCTCCAGAAATGACTGAGGAACACCTTATCCCTATCTGATATGATCGCCTCTGGTACTCCGTGTTACCTGACCACCCCCTCTTTTGACATAACATGACCCAAGTATTCAACACTAACTTGTGTGAAGCAGCATTTCTTCAAGTTAGCCCTCAGTTGGTACTCCTGCAGTACCTCTAACACCCTTTTCAAATGCTCCCAGTGCTCCTCCTCTGTCCTGTTGTAGATCAGGATGTCATCAAAGAATACCAGTACAAACCGTTTGAGATAAGGTTTGAAAACCTTATTCTTAAGGGCCTGGAAAGTAGTGGGAGCATTGAACAGGTCAAAAGGCATAACCAAGAACTCATAATGCCCTTCATGAGTTCTAAAGGCCGTCTTGGGTACATCCTCCTTCATCCGAATCTGATGGTAACCAGATTTCAAGTCTATCTTGCTAAAGATCACTGTTCCACTCAATTCATCTAGCAACTCGTCAATAACTAGTATAGGAAACTTGTCATGTACAGTTTTCTTGTTGAGTGCTCAGTAGTCCACACAAAAATGCCAGCTGACATCCTTCTTTTTCATCAATAGAACCGAACTCGAGAAGGGACTGAGATTTCTGCCTCGAGCATCTCTCTAATAAACATTTCTATTTTAACCTTTTGGAACTGAGGGTAGCGATACGGCCGTACACTAATGGGCGACACTCGTTCCTTCAACACGAAGGCATGTTCCTGCTCCCTCTGCGGTGGCAATCCCTGAGGTGGCTGAAACACCTCTTGGAACTTCTAAATCAATGGCTAAATGGAGAGGGGTATGTCTCCTCCCTCCTCCAATCTCGCTCCCTCCAGAATGTGCAACTCCACCAAATACCCTCCGCCCGTCAACTGAATGTCCCTCACTATCGTTTTAAGAGAAACCAGAAATTTGGAAAGCCCCGCATCTCCCTTAATCACTACCTTCCTTCCATACACCATCAACTCCATCGTGAGCGCTCCCCAATTCACTTTGGTGTCTCCCAAAGTTTGCAGTCATTTCATTCCCAGGATGACGTCGGTACTCCCAAGCTCTAGCGAAAGAAAATCTTCCCTCACCTGTATCCCCTGGATCGTCAGTTGCACTCCTCTGCAAATCCCCTGACCTCTCTTCACCTTCCCCGTACCCATCATCACCACATAACAACCGGTATCCACCAATCTCACTCCTAGTTGGTCGACGACCTGGGTGGAAATGAAATTGTGAGTAGCCCCACTATCAATCAACACCACTACCTCCCTATCCTCTATCTCTCCCTTCACCTTCATGGTGTGATTCGTAGGGAATCCAACTAGGGCTGCAAGTGAACCAAACGTTCGACGAGCTACTCGTTGTTCGGTTCGATTAAAGCTCATTTGTGATCGTTTAATAACTAAACAAACAAACTTGAATAATATTTTAAATACTCGATTCTTAAATAAACAAACTTGAACACTAATGCGTTCGGCTCATTTATGTTCATGAACAATATCATTTGAAGTTCATGAACAAGCTCGACATTAAGCTCGATAAGAAGCTCGATAAAAGCTCGATTCGTGTTCAATTTTGAACTCGTGAATAATCTCGATAAAAATAATTAATATTTGACTATATAATTAATAAATATAAATAATCATTACCTTTGCTATATAGACAATTGCTTTTATTATAAATGCATTTGTTCATAAATATGTTCATGAACGTATTTATTTGATAGTTAAAAAAAAATCGTTAAATATGTTCGTGAACAAGCTCGATAAACACTAAAAAAATGAACATGAACTGAACATGAATCGAACATGAACACTCATTAATTTAAATGTACCAAACATAAACACAAACAATAAAGCTCGAAAAAACATGAACCAAACTTGAACAAGCTGATATTAAATGAACACAAACATGAACACTCACATACTCGGCTCGACTCGGTTCGTTTGCAGCCCTAAATCCAACCTTTGAGTTCAGAGAAACCTCAGCCAGATCCAAGTGTAGCTTCTCCTCCATCTCCTCCTCACCTCCCTCAGTTTCCTCATCATCACAGATGGTGAGAACCTGAAGAGTTCGGTCCTTGCATTTATGCCCTGGCATGTACTTTTCATCTCACCTGAAGCACAACCCTTTAGCTATCTTCTCTTGCATCTCCTTCTCCGTCAGTCATTTGAAATTTCCTCCGCTTCCACCTCCTGTCTTTTCCTTGGTGGCCTCTCGACTCCCTCCTGTTGCCGGACCTTTAAGTGTTAGATGAGTGGTCGTCATCTTGCACGTGCCTCCGGTGCTGCTACTCCTGGTTCCCCTCTCCAAATTCCTCTGATTTTCCACCAGTTGGGCCAACTACATGGACTCCCCCAAGTCGCGGGGCATCAAAACGTTCACTGCTGCTAGGATCTCTGCCTTCAACCCTTTCATGAAATTTTCCTCCAATACTGTATCTGAGAGTCACTCCACCCTGCTAGCTAGGTGCTCAAACTGCTCCCGGTAATATGCTACTGATCCCTCCTTAGTCAGAGTAAAGAACTGCTCATAGAAGTCTCCTCCCCGATCGGTTTGGAAACGCTCTATTATGCAGTCTTTGAATTCCCTCCAATTCCTGATCGGCCTCCTCTGGTCTCTCCACTGAAACCACGATAGAGCTTTCCCTTCCAAGCACAATACCGCTGCTATCAGCTTTTCCTCCTCCGTCAACCCATTGACGGCGAAGTACCGCTCTACCTTGTAAATCCACCCATATGCATATTCTCCTTCAAATATGGGCATCTTCTACTTCCTCACCTTCTGGTCTCCACCATTTGTAAAACCCGAAAACGACGTTAATAGGTCATCGCACGCTTTTCAAAGCGCCGCGACGAAATTTAAGTGAAATTTTCAACTTTAACAAAATTCAACGAAAATAATTTTAGAAAATCCTACGCAAAATTCTGATCGTTTTGATACATATAACCCATACCTGATTTTGCTTATTTTTTGGAATTAAAATTTTCGAAATCTTCATAATACCGGTTTTGCCCCTAATCAATTTAATCGCCAGAATTATTTAAGGGTATAATGGTCATTTGCAAAACCCTTTCTCCCTAATATAGCAAAACCGAGCCCTCCCTTCTCATTTCACGCGTGACCGAGCGGAACGAAGAGAGGGCAACGGGCTAGGCGCGGACGGCGGGTTCCGCGAGGGCTTTCCGGCGACAATCTTCCGGCGAAGAAATTAGTCCAAATCGAAGAAGACGACAAGAGGATTACTCAGGTATAATTATTTTCAAACGAATCCCTCTCGCTCTCTAGATTTTTTAGAATGAAATTTCTAGGGTTTTTCCAAATTCTCATTTTCTTCCAAAATCTCTTTAAGAAATTGATACTGAATGATTAGAGAATCTTTTTAACAGTAGAAATGAAGTATTTGGAGGAGTTTTGGAAATTTATAAATTAGGTTTTTTGGACCTAAAAATTTATTTTCATAAGCATCTACAAAAATGATTCCTAAAGGTTTTGGAAATGTTTTTAAGAAAGAATTTTAAGTTTTAACAAAAAAATATCATTTTCTTAATTTTCATAAATTATTTCAATCCGAAAATTATATTATAATTACAATTACATGCTAGGGATTAGTTTAGGAGCAATATTTTAGTGAAATAAAAGATTTATGAATTTCCAAAATTTTAGTATTTATTAAATCCGAAAATTTAAGTTTATTTAATTAAATATTTATTAAGTGTCATAGGGAATTATTAAGGAAAAATAAAGGGTCAAATGACATGTCTCTTTTGAAATCATTTTAGGTTGTGAACATTAAAGTGAAAGAATTTTGTCGAAGCGACGTGCCATACTTGATTTGAGGTAGGTATTCATGTTTTTTTAAAAAAAAATTTAATGGTTTTGTTTTGTTCTATTATTCAATGCAAGTGATTGAAAAATTTATATTACACGAATTATGAATTTTTAGTTTTGGTAATATACATATTCAAGACTGTTATTTCATGAATTTAAGAAGCTTATTTCTTATGTTTAGAATAAATGTTTTATGATTTGAACATGATTTTCACAATTATTTTTCCATATGCATATGAATGAAAGATAGTATATTAAAAGAATGTGCATGCTGATGCGGAGTGTCCAATGGTAAAGGAGGCTCGTAGAGCCAATGATAAAGGAGGCTTGTAGAGCCAATGGTAAAGGAGGCTCGTAGAGCCAATGGTAAAGGAAATGGCCAAAATTTTGACTGGGTACCTGATCAGTACCAAATTGTGGGCACATCCGAAACGGGTGTTATTAAAACATTATGCATAATATGGTTCCTATATGTTCTCTTCAAATTATGAAAAAATTATGTTTAAAGAAAAAGGTAAATGAAAGGTATTACATAAAGGAAAGAGGTTAAGAAAAATGTTTCTTTTTATGTACTGATGAAAAATGTTTCTTTTTATGTACTGATACGAGATTATACAAGTTCGACGATCCTTTCATGTTTTCATACGAAATATTGCTTTATTTTAGTTTTATGTAAATTTTTATTTAAAAGACATGAATTACCTGCTGAGCGTTGGCTCATTCCACGCTTGAAATATTTTTCAGAAGATAAGTGATGGCTGCACGACGACCGTATACGTATCGTCGTAGGGGACCTCAGGAGGAAATGTTCTCTTTTATGATTTCATTTTGAGTCTTTGAGTTTGTTCCTGTGTAGTTTGTGAGTTTAAGTTTGAGTTTGAAATTTATGTAATTGTGAGAGCTTATGTAAGATTGATGGGTTTGAAACTTTTAGTAGTTTTGTGTGTTGAATAGTATGAAACTCTCTTTTAGTTTTGACGTTATTAGTGGCTCTTTCATATTTCTAGATGATGTTTGTATACTACTATTACGATCTTTAATAAAGTTATTCATGTTTTATATGCTTTATCTGTACGATTGACTGTTCCCGCCCCGTTAACTCGGGCTAACCGGGCCGGGTCGTGACACCATTTCTCCTGATTCTTCCATAATTTCTCCTTTCACAAGTGCTAGGTCCACCCCATGTGTCCCGATCTTCCCTTGCTCTGCCATAGTCCAAACTCCCTTTGAAATTCTCCCTTCTTTCTTCAAAATCAACACCTTGGCGGCCATAGTATCCTTCTTGGTGTTCCCCATATCCTCCTCTTACTTCCCTCTAAACAAGCTCCAAATGGGGTCTTCTTCCTTCTCCTTTTACGATCTCCGCCTCATCTTCCTCTCTATGGATTTCAGAGTTCTTACTTTTTCCATCCATCCCTTTTACCACTGAAGCCGCCGTTTGATTTTAAATTTCTAACATTTTTTCATCATATCTCGGAGGTCGGCGACTTGTCCCTCCATGGAAGAAACCCTTTTCTCCACTGTCGTTTTGTTTTGATTCATCTCCCCTTCAAGTCTTTCCTCCAAGGCATCCACTTTTTTTGCGGCCATCAAAATCCGGAGTTCGTAAATTCACAAAAACAGAATTTTGGACACAAAAAACAACAAGTTCTTCCTATTTGGAATGAAAAACTACTACTGGAATCCGTCGAAAACAGCCCTCCACCAGTCCCGAGACTTGCTCTGATACCAATTTGATAGGAAATACTTGAGTTCGCAAGCAAACCTATCACTAATTGGAGGAAAACAGCGAGAAATAAGTAAAATCTGAGCGAAATCAGCCCAAAACGATAGATTACAATAAGGGAAGCAAAGCAAAACCAACACGAAAGCAAGATACAAGTGATCCTCAATTCGCGAGGAGGATCATCTCTCCCAAATCTCTAAACAAGAGCGTCTAGAGCCCAAACACCAAGAAACCATAATTCTCAATCAATCAAAACATAAAAACTCCCTAATTCCCTCATCCCCTTTAATACAAGATCTTTCCTATTTTAATTTCCCTCCCAAATCCTAGTCTCCCCACTCCGTTTGAATTTTCAATCCATTGGAATAGTGGGGCCCGACCCATTAGGCGAGCCAAGCAAAGGAGGTGGAAGTCTCCGCATCCTATAGACCAGCGGCCCCCTTTGGGCCAAGAAACGGTCTAACATCATACTACACCTTCGACAATGGTAATCACTCCAATAATCAAGTTTATCGCTATTATAAATCATCTTTAATACAAACCAATGTTGATGCATTGATTGTTAGCAATATTCTCAAGATAATCAAGAATATTATGAAGAATATAAATATCATCATTACGAAAGATCACTATATGTATGATCATCCCATCCATCCCCACCCAAACCTTCTCATCATGTTAACAGATCATATAATATTCTAGTTTCTTTACTCCAAAGATTTAGATACTTGGGTCTGTTCCAAAATTTCAGGCAACTCTATCATCTATATCAATTCAAAATCTAAATCCTTACATCATATTTAGCTTTGATGATTAATATTTTAATGATCCAAATTATTTAGTAGGCTTAATGATGATAATGACTATTATCAACTTTTTTTTACTATTATCAACAATTGATCCTCATGTTAAGCTTTAGACTCGAAGTTGTGTCCGAGGCTATCCTTGAACCTAAATAGGAGATCGTATCCAACCCAACTAGCATTGTTTAAAAGTACTCAGATGAATAAACAAGTTGATCCAAAAATTTAGACTCTTAAAAGTTTTTTTCATCTGATTATAGATTGTTCCATATGTTAAAAAATGATTGATTCTCCAACAACAATACAAGTCGAGTTCATGTTAGCATTACTCCATATAATTATATGATCCTCACCTATTATATCAGTTTGAGAGAATTGTACGATGCATGTCAACATCTAAATCTGAAGACTCTAAATCATATTTCATAAGTTCATACCGCACAAGTTGAAAATTCAAGAGATAATTGTGAACTAATTCCACCACCTCCTTTATAGAGAGCAAACATCTAAGAGAAGCCTTCTGCAACACTCTTTAGGAGAACAATTCCATTAACTTCAAAAGAATAATAGACAAGCATCAAAATATTTTGATACATTTAGTTTTTAATTATTTATAGCAATTCCCTCCTAAAAAAAATAATTGGAAATAATTGGAAATCAATTTTCATATTTGATTTCCCTAAAAAGAAATAATTGGAAATCAATTTTCATATAAAATTATTATAAATATAGGATTCATCTCTTTATGAGGATTTATCCAATTTTAAATTTCAAGTACTCTGCATTGTCCATACAACTCAATTTGTATAAATAGGAATATGGAGCATTATATATAATCATTTAATAATATCACTTAAAACACATCAAAATTCCACCTGGTTCTCCTAAACTACTATCACACTCATTTCTCTTTCTCATGGGGTTCTCTTTCTTTCCATAACAAGCTGTCTCTCTCTCTCCTCAGAAAGACAAATTCCAAGATTACCAAGATCTCATACTTAATCCAAAGACATCTCTCGTGGCATTCTCTCTCTCCAATTCCTGAAGCTCTCATGGCATTGATTCAGAATGATGGAAATTTCTCAAGGGAAGCTCAGCTTACCTGTCCCTAACCCATTTCTCCCTAAAATCATCTCTATACAAGCCTAGACATCATAAATAAGGACCCATCAAAAATTTGACATCAAGAGCGATTCTTTCACTAAATCAAATTAATTAATGTAGCAAAATAAAAATAGTAGAACTAAGTAAGATAGGGAGGATAAATTTATGCAGCAGTAGTACATAATATTCAGGATGTCATAATTAATTTTTTCAGAGAATAATTGCAAACAGTTCTTTGTTTGCTTGGCCGTCACTGTTTCATAGACATGTAATCAATGTTAGCACATAAAAAGGTCAGCAACTTGCAAAGGAATCATTGTCACAGACAAGATAATTACTCTCCATGTCTAAAGATAATTTTAACTGCAACATCAGGCATTATTACATAAACATCACCAGCATTTCAGTCCGATGAAGTTGAATACTATGTAATTAACTCCTGTAAAATTGGTTTTAAGAGGCCATCAAACCCACTAATCATCCTTTCCAATGCATTTTCATTTACGATCACAATAATGGAGACATTTTTTCACCATATATGACTAACTGTGCGTATACAAGATGTTGCAAGCAGACTAGTGCAAAGAATGTATTCACAAAAAAACAAATAAATTAAAGATAATACTTACATCAACTGCGCTTGCATATGAAATATCAGCATATGCATAAAAAGATACAGAGCTCAACCATATGTTAATCTGTACAAAAAAAAAATCAATATTTAGAAAAAAAAAAGAATGTTAAAAATATAAGCTTACAGAGAGATAATTACAAATCATTTCAATCTACAAATAGCAACATAATGGCGTAGATACTTGCAAAATGAGTGTGCTACTTATAGGCTTATAGCAACATAACAGCGAAGATACTTGCAAATGCTCGTCTACAAAAAGATGAGCTTAATAAGAGAACCGAATCTAAACATTTCAATCTACAAATAGCAACATAACAGCCAAACTTAACAAAATGTTCATGCTACTTATTTTTTACAGGCGCAATTCAGAGAATAGACGCTAATACAGAGAAAACTGGAATACTACTAAAAAGAGAAAGTATAGCTCTACAATTCCGTTGCTTTTTAGGTACCCTTTTTGATCAGATTGGCTTCGTCATGTTATGAGTATATTCATCCAATAATATAATCCTAATTTTATCTCAAAATTTGTTGACATATCTTTTGCATACTAAAACTAAGGATCCAGATAATAGACTATTACATGTTAGTGATGATGAAACTGCAGCTCCACTTTTCAACAATAATATTACAATATTTCTTGTAGCTACTCTCTTCTCCATCTATATCATGGGAAATCAACTCCGATTTATCCATTGCATTATATATAAAATCCATTGGAGGCTTTTCTCAGGATCTACCATCATCGTCAAAACCTGAACTAGTGACCGAGTTGTTGTAATAACATAAAGCACACTCTATTAGGATCTGTCATTAAAAATGATCTTCTTAACTTCTTTCCCATCAGATTTTCTTAACCAAGTCAAATTAAATGTAATGTTGAAGTGAATATAGCCTCCAATAGCTGCCTAGCCTCTAATATGTTTTGCAAAGTCAAATAAACTGTGGTAAATCTTATTATTATAGATATCAATATTTCTTTTCAAACTTTTCATAAGTGTCAATTTAATTGTAATCACATATGAATTTGCTTATCTTTTATACTTAGTACATTCTTATGCTATGGCAGTGTAATATCCGCTGCAACAGTATTTTGACTGATTGAATTGAATCTAGTAAGCTTCGATGTTTGAGATTCTGCATTTTTTTGTGTATGTCAGTGAATGTCTCTAAATGCTTATGCGTGCATTTTTCTATTTTAAATCATGTCCTTAGAGTTCTGTGTGTGAAAAATCTACATGCGTGAATCTTTTCCTTAAGAGCACTACGGCATTGTGTAGGGGAGTGTTAGGATGCTTAGCTCTCTATATTTTCTATTTTGAAAAAAGAAAAAAATTTCGGGGAGCACTGCGACGCCGCAACACCGTGCTCTTTGTATTTCATAATTTTTAAGAAAATGCTGCGATGCTATGAAATAAATTTTTATATAAATATTTGGCAGTAAAATAAAAAAAGTATAATCCATTTCTTCCCTAAACCTAACCGACTAGAGAGAGAGAGGAGAATTATAATGAAAGAAAGATCGATTCAAACAACTTCAAACCATTTTGATATATCAGACCAGTATAAAATTGTTTGGATTGAGCTATGTTATATTTTTCCTGTCTTGCTTTTTAATAATTCAAAGTCTTTGCAATTTTTTAATTTAAATTCTGAAATTTCAACGCAAAAGTGGGTGCATTCTGATATCTGATAAATATTCACCACGCAACTTTTGATATGTTATAGACAAGAAAATTCTGCACATTTTGATATATTATTTGTGAATTTTCACCAAGCAGTTTTGCCTTTTTGTAAAATTAAGCATTCCAAAAAAATATTGTAAGACTAACAAATCATGCTTTAGTATAATAAAAAATTTGGAACATAACTGTGAATAATGTGTAATAATTTGGTTGTAATTTAAAAATATGAAAATTTGTGTGCGGGTTTACACCAAAATTCTATCAGCTTTGCTGCTAGTAGAGCTCTATAAAATTTTGTAATAGGTCTGATATTATTTTTTATATCTAAAAATATAATTATTTTTGTATTTATATATCAGTCTGAATTGAAAAAATTTTAATGATTGACAGAAAATTTTGATGCACTGTGTGCTAGGAGCTATAAGTGCATGAAATTTTGAATCTGTTTTTTTTTTAAATGCCTAATTCTAAATATCTATGATACTAAGCACTGACAGTTAGAAAAGCTTGTTATCTAATATGTTTGCATAAAGAGTCATAAATGATCAAATTCTAAAGTTTGTATTTGTTGGGAGATATAAGGATCTGAGGGGAATAAAAGTGATTTGTTCTGAGCAATTAATGTGGTGCATCTAAATTTCTATTATTTATGATCTGGTGGTTCATATTTATAATTTTTATTTCTATTATATGTGAAATATGTGCATTTCAATTATTTTGAGCTAACACTGAATCTGAAATTATATACCAATATGCACTGAGACATCGTAGATAAGGGTAATGTTCTGAATAATCAGTTTAAAATTCTATAAGGATAGTATGCTTAAATGTTTATGTTCATCTACTATTCTTTATGTATTATTAAGAATTTAGATAAGTTTAGTGTAGCCAACTGAGTCATGATTTTGATAGGAAACTCTTGTAGATTTCAAGTAAATCCTATCAAATTCAGAAAATCATCGAGAAAACTTCCACACTCCAAAAGAAAATCAGAAAAATAGTAATTTTATTGCAATAATCAAATAGAATGGAATAAACCACAAGATACAAGTGATCTTCTATTCGAGAGGAGGATCGATCTCTCCCAATCTCCAGACGAATCTAGAGCCCAAAACCTAAACCTAAGAGATCCCAAATTCAGTCAAATTCAAGATGCCCTAACCCCTGGAAAACAAACTATTTAATACATACAATTCAAAAGGAAATCTCTAAACAGTCCCAACATTCAATTTCCCTCCTAAACTTTTTCAAAAATCCTTTCTAAAAGGTTCTGTGGAGCTTTGCGGTCCGCTCGGCCTCCGCAGGAGAGGCGGAACTTCCGCCTCTATTCGCCTGGGCAGGTCCTGTGTGGACCGGCTGGACCGGTCTAACATATTTGTCATACTTGCTATTTCTGCATCTGTTTCAAGTTAAGGTAAATGAAAGGGGGGGAGGTTAAGTAGAGAGAGGTTGTAAGATCTAATTTTTGAGTCTGTATAGGTATGTTCTATTTAGATTTTTGGCAATCATGACTTTCTATTTTTGTGTAGCAATTCTATATTATACAATGTTTGTAAATGATTATTTTGATTGTTTAATTTTTTAAGATGAATGAATGAAAATGAAATTTTGAAGATGAGTATTTATGTATTTATTTGATGTTATTTAGTAGCTTGTAGTATGTTATTATTATAAGATTAAAAAAAAAACTCCTTCCAAATAGATCTTGAGAGTCTATCCTAATGTAATCTAACACAATATGACATGTTCAATATATAGGTTATATCAAGTTAGATAATGACAATTTTTTGTATCAGAGTCATGATTTGAAGGAATTGATTGTAACATAATTATAAGATTGATCTGTGGATGAGTGAGAAGGGTATGAGTAATATTAGGAATTCATTTCATCTTCTATTTTTTATGTGCATGTATCATTCATCAGTGTTAATTATGTAATTGTATCTACTTGATCTGTAAGAACCAAAGATGACTGAAGGGAAAAATTATAATCAAGCTTTGTCGGTTCATAATATAGCAGGAGTTGTCAGTTATGATTCTATTTCTAAGTTAATAATGTTAGTAGTACAATTGATGGGCGAGGCTAATAAGTCTTTTATGAGATCTGATGACATAAACAAACATATGTAAATATTTCTAGGGGTGTCAATTTCGGGTCACGGGTCGAGTTCGGGTCGATCCCGGAACTGACTCAGCACTATTCAGATCAACCCGAACCCGACCCGTTATTGCAAACAAATTGATTTTTCGAACCCGAACCCCGCTTCAGGTCTGGGTCAACTCGACACAACCCGAATGACCCGGGACCAATCAAAATTGCTAGTTTTCGGGTAAAAAATTGATCAATCTCCAATTTTAGGGTAAAAAATGAGCCAATCTCGGATTTTCGAGTCAAAAATGGGTTTTCGGGTCAAAAAAAGTTTACTGGGTCAAACCGAAACCGACCCGATTTTTCAAACGGGTTGATTTGTTGAACTTGAACCCAACCTGTTTTGGGTCCGGGTTAACCCAAAATTTTGGGGTCGGATTAAAGTCTAGTTTTCAGGTCATGCCAAATATTGACACCCCTAAATATTTATAAGATTGAAACTTAAAAGGTTTTTTGTGGAACCCCGTGCAATAAAGGACTGACTTATGAGACTGGAATAAACTTGTGATAGTATGTAGTGCCCATTTGAAAGAAAAGTGCCTATGGCTACCTTTCTGTTAGATGGAGAGGGTAAACGTTGGTTGTTGGGCCAGCAAAAGAAAAAAATTTATGGAAAGTTGAATGCTCTGATCTCCTGAGAGGAGTTTACTAATACATTCAAATAGTGGTTCGTGTCTCCTGCACTACAGCAAATGCAAGAGTCATTTCTGAGATTGATTCAAGGGAGCAAGATGGTGCAATAAATTAATGAATTTCCTGTATTAGTCAGGTATGCTCCACAACTTGTTTGTACATCTGAGGTGTTGTAGATTTCTGAAAGGGCTCCAAGACGGTCTGAGGCATCCTTTGGTGTTATTTCATATCTTTGATTTCTCTAAACTAGTGGAGAGAGCCCATTTGTTAGAGAATGATCTACCAGCTACTCAATGACGATGAACTGCTAGCAAAAGAGATCTGGAGGAGACTTTTAAGAGAATTTAGTGAGAAGAATAGTAGGTTTAGGCATGAAAATGCTAGAAAAAGCTTATTCAGATCTACATTTATCAGCGATAATGTAGTAGCATCCGTTCGTTCTGTCAATTGAGTGTCTGTTTGTCAAAAGCTATGGAAGGAGACATTTGGTTCAATGTTATAAAGTGTCTGGGCAAAGCTTTCAACATGACCATATTGGCCATACGGTGGCTGATATCCATAGTTTGGATCAGATAAACGTTCTGATGTGAGAGTGGCTAGCTATAGACAGATAGGAAGACTGAGAGCAGTCCCATCCCGTGCTTTCAGTGAGGGGTCGTCTAGTCGAGGAAGTGGACAGCTGGCAGGGAGACTGATTACATGCAGTCAGAGAGAGTATGGTGCCTCTATTGCTCCAACTCCCGTACAGGCCAAAGTAAATAGACGCTCAATATGAACCTAAGAATTCACCTTATGTGGTAACAGGTAAGGTTTCAATTTCCATTATTCCGTGTAGAATTCTTTTGCAGCTTAAAATTTCATTTCCCTGTTAAATTGATCTTTTGTAATATTGTAATCTACTTTGTTTGTTATTTTAGTCACTGGCGATTGTATGGTGACTAGTCTTATTTTCATGTGTGAGATAGAAATTTTGGAAATCTAAATTGATAATGTTGCCTCTGAATGAGTTTGATGTTGTTCTAAAGATGGATTGATTTAGTATGAAACTCATATTTGATTCTTCAAAAAAGAGGATAACATTGTTTCTAGGTAGAGAGAGTTATTATTTTTAGGGAATTAGATAAATACTATCATATTTGATATTTGCTTTATAAGTAAATAAATTGCGAATAAAAAGGAGAATATTATATACTTAACATATGTGAAAGATAAGAGAATAATTTTTAAACAAACTGAAAATATCCCTATAGTGAAAGAGTTTCTTGATGTATTTACTGAAGAATTGGTCGGTTTACCACCTAACAGTGAAATGGTGTTTTGTATTGAAGTACTATCAAATACTACTCCAATTGCTAAGATTCTATATAGCATGGCATGGCACCTAAAGAGCTACAGGATTTGAAAGTATAATCACAAGAGCTGGTAGATAGAGATTTGTTAGACCCAATTTATCCCTATATGGTGCAAGTTTTGTTTGTAAAAAAGGACGGAACGATGAGGATGCGTATAGAATGCAAGAAAATAAATGAAGTGACAATTAAGAATAAATATCCTCTGCTTAAGATTAATAATATGTTTGATCATTTGGAGGGTGTTCATGTATTTTCTAAGATTAATTTGCAATATGAATATCACCAATTAAAGGTAAAAGATGTAGAAAATATTGCTTTTAGCATTAAGAATAGTCAATACGAGCTTTTAGTCATTCCTTTTGAGATCACTAATGCACATGCCGTTTTTATGAATAAGAAATACAATATTTAGGATCATCTCATTCATTTTGTTATTATTTTTATTGCTAATATTCTGATGTATTCAATAATTGAAGAAAATCATGCAACCCATCTGAAAATTATTCGAAGACATTGAGACAACACAAACATATGCTAAACTTTCTAAACGTGATTTATGGTAAAAGGGCATTTCATTTTTGGAGCATGTTGTGAACAGTGATAGAATTTTTGTAGATATCCAAAAGTGCAAGCAAATGAAAATTGGTCAAAGCCTACTATCATATTTAAGATACGTAACTTCTTGGGTATAGCTAGATACTATAGAAAATTTGTGAAAAAATTCTCTCAAATTTTTGTCCCTCTGAAGAGATTAACACAGAAAGTAGTGCACTTTGAGTGGACATCTGATTGTGAGAACAATTTTCATAAACCTAAAAATTGTCTGATATTAACTTCGACAATCTCATCTGATACAAAAGGATTTCAAGAAATTAATAATGGCCAAAGGTTTTTGCACAATTGGGTATTGAGTTGTTTTTTATTCGTGAGGCGAAGCATAAGCCTCAAGGTGTTTTGAGGCGTAAGTTCCAAAATCAAAATATTGCGTTAAGTCAAAATAAATTTTAAAAGTAATTTTTAATATAATACTCAAATAATATGTTAAAGGATGACATGTTAACTTTCTATTGAATTATAAAGTAACAAATTGATATAAATATGAAATAAAAAATAGCACAAAACATAAAGTGGCAAGTGATAAATTGCGTGAAATAAAATTGAAATCTAAATTTCACAAGAGCAAAAAAATATTAAATATATGAATGATATAAAAGTATCATATAATATCAAGTTTAACTCTAAATTCATTTTTTCTTAATTCTCTATTAATCCATATTTAATTCCTAAGGAAAACTAAAATAGTTGAGAAAAACCTAAAAATCGTCTGCACTATCATCACTGAGGGGGTTTTAAAGGAGTTGTCATCATAACAACAAATTGGTCTCTCCCTTGTCTGATCCTATGGGGTCTAATATTTCTCAATTTGCTTCTTCTTCATTTATTTCAGTTATCTTTCTCTTTCATAAATGTTTTTCTTTAACACAAAAATGAGATTAAATTTTGGTACTCGAAAGTTGCTTTAAGAAGCAGTAAAAAAGCCGTCCCAAATGACGCCTAATACTCTTAAATTTTTAGAGGAGGTGGTGGTGTGTGAGTTTCAAGTGATTCCCAACAAAGGCTACGACGACGATAACTATGGACAAAACGGAGGGCTAGAGGATAAGGTAGTCGAGAGGAAGTTATTACAGCTTAGGGGTGCATTAAAGCGTGATTTGCTCGAGGCTTTAGTTTATGATTTAGTAAGTTTTAATAAAAATTTATAAATAGGATGAGGCGTAAGCCTCACGTCAGCAAGGCGTGGCGAGCCTCAGCCAAGCTGAGGTGCAAGCCTCATAAAAAAAATTTGAGACGTAAGCCTCAATGCATTATTCACTAGAATTGTGTTGAAGCGTGCCTCAAGACGAGCCTCATATTGCACAATTTTAAACAATGAATAATGTTTCACTAAGGATTTTACGATATATTCTAAAGCATAAAGGATACGTAATAGCTTATGCCTCGAGACAGTTAAAGATATATAAAAAGAATTATCTGACACAAGGTCTGGAACTAATAAATTAAATTTTCACTAAAGATCTGAGAGCGCTATTTGTATGGGATCAAGTGTGAGATCTTTATTGATCATCGAAGTCTGAAACATATATTTACTCAAAAGAAGTTATATATGAGATAGAAAAAATAGCTTAAATTATTTAAAAATTATGATATAAGCATGCAATATCAATAGTACCAAATGCTATGAGCAGCAAATCTTTTGATATAACAAGTTTTCTATAGCGTTTCAAGTCGAAGGCTTGGTATATGTGTAAGTCAGCCACTATGAAGAGTGTGAATATGTTTGACAACAAAGGATAGTTGAATCCAAGCATCATTTGAGACAATTAATAGAATTGGAAAGTCCTGTTACTGTTTATTATTGTCAGAGCATATACTTGATCTTCATAATGTGTTCCATGTATCTTCTCTAAGAAAATAAGTTTCTCATATTGAAAATAGATTTTTGAAAATAAAATAAAAGTACGATATAATATGAGTTACAAAGAAGAATCTTATAGAATTCCAACTTATGATATTACAAAACTAAAAAGTAAACAGATTTCAATGCTTAGAGCATAGTAGTGGAAACACATATAGGCAACATGTGAGAAAGAATCTAAAAGAAGACAACTGCATTCTGATCTACTTGACTGATATTTATATTGAAATATCGAATGACATTATTTTAGGAGAGAACATTGCAATATTCGTCGCAATAATGTTCTGACTAATTTGAATCTAATCTGGTAAGCTTGGCATGTTTGAAATTTTGCATTTTATGTTTGGTGTATGATGGGAATGTCTTTGAATCTTTTTTAGAGCTTTTAATCTATTTTAGAGCATGTCATGGGGGTTCTGTATGTGAAAAATCTGCATGTGTAAAAATTTCACTTGAGAGCGTTGGGCGCTCAGTTCTCTGTATTTTTATTTTCAAAAATGAAGAAAAATGAAATTTTGGGAAGTGCTGCGGTGCTAATTGGCAGCAATGTGGGTCTGAGTGCTTGTATTTATGGATTTTTAAGGCAGCACTGTGACACTGCGAATCTAAGCACCTCAGCCCAGTGAAATAATTTTTTATATAAATATCCAAATTCACTAATATGCAAAAAAAGTATGATCCATTTCTTCCCCAAACCTAGCTAGCTACAGAGAGAGAAGAATTATAGTGAGAGAAAGTTCAATTTGAACAACTTCAAGCTATTTTCATCTGTCAAGTCAGTTCGAAAAATTTTCCAAATTGAGGAAGGTATACATTTACCTTACCTCAATTTTTAATAATTCAGAGTCTTTAGAATTTTCTTATTTAAATTCAAATTTTTCAATGAAAACATTAGTATATTCTGATATTTGATATATGCTCACCAGGTAATTTTTAATATGTTATATATTATAATATTCTGCATATTTTGGTATATTATTTAAGAATTTTTACATGGCATTTTTTTATTTTCTATAAATTTAAGTATTCTAAAAAATATTCTCAAATTAACAAATAATATTATAGTACGATAAAAGATTTGATATGGTTATGAACAGTATATGATAATTTGATTGTGACTTAAAAATGCGAAAGTTTGCATGAGGGCTTAACCCGAAATTCTATTTATTTTGCTACCAGTGGACATTCTATAAAATTCTATAATAGGTTTGATATAGCTTACTATATATGAAAATATGAATGTTTTTGTGTTTTTTTGTTTTTGTACGGAATGTGTGAATTGAAGAACTTCTGATGTACTGTGCATTGGGAGCTATAAAGGCCTGAAAATTTGAATCTGATATTTGTATGGGATTTAAAAGGGTCTTAAATATAATGCTAAGCACCTAGGAGTTATAAAAGTCTATCTAATGTGCTAGAACATGAAGTTATAAGGATCCAAAGTAAGTATTTGATGAAAGGTAATAAAGACCTGAGGGGAATAAATGTGATCAGTTCTATGCAGGTGAAGTGGTGTGTCTAAATTTTTATTATCTGCGATATGTTGTAATATATTTACTATTTTTATTTCTATTTCTATTATCTATGAAATATGTGTATTTCAATTATGCTGAATATGAAAGTATATATCTATCTGCTTTAAGAAATCATAGATAAGGGTATTGTTCTGAATAATATGTTTAAAGTTCTATAAGTATAGTCTGCTTTCTTGTTTCTATTCATGTACTATTGTGTGTATTATTAAGAATTTACATGCTAAGTCGTTGTTTTCTATATCTATTTCAGGTCAAGTTAAAGGGAAGAGGCAGAATGAGTAGAGAGAGAGGTTGCAAGATTTGATTGTTGAGTCTGTATAAGTATGTTTGGTTTAGATCTTTGGCAGTCATGTCTATCTATTTTTGTGTGGCATTTCTATGTCATGCATTGTTTATAAATGATTATTTTGATTGTATGGTTTTATTAGATGAATCAAATGAAAAAGAAATTTTGAAGATTATTATATATGTATTTATATGATGTCATTTATAGGCTTTATAGTCTGTTATGATTAAAAGATAAAAGAAATTCTACAAATAAATCTTAGGAGTTTGTCATGTTGCAATCTGACATGATATAACCTAATATGTATGTAGGATATATCAAGTCGAGTTGTGATAGACAACTCCCCAAGTTTTTCGAGGATCAAGCTTGTGCAGCACATTTGTAGTGTTTTCTTTTCTCCATAAGTTATGCAAATGCTTCCCTATAAACACTGATATTATCTGTCACCATTTGAATCACTAAGTGGTCCTCAATCTCATCAACAACACCATTGCACTTTGAAAAAAAAAAAAACTCAGCATGTTTTATCAGATTAGATGCCTCAATAAACTTCTAGAATATTATGTTGTAAATATCATAAATGTCAATGGCAAAAAATGGCGTGCGTTGTGGTGCACGGCACGGCGCGGCACATATACGGCACTATTTGCTTGGTGTGGTAGGCAAATTAAAATAGCACACGCTATTTGCACCATGCATGGGCAATGGCGCATGGCGCAAATGGCACGCATCATTTGTTTAACATATTATAAATTTCAAATTATAAATTATAATTAAGTTTTTTAAGGTTTATATATTAATGTCACAATTAATTATTAACTAATTAAACATCAAATCAATAAAATATAAAAAATTAAAAGATTAAACCTATCATTTTTACTATTTGGCAGGATTTAGGCTAAATTATGCTTAAATCTTGCTCAAATCTATTGACATAAGTTTCTGTATGATTTTTAATATTTATGCTTAAATTTTATTTTAATCAATCTATTATATATATATATATATATATATATTATTTAGTTTATATTATGCGCCATGTTTAAAAAGGGATGCGTCGTGCCGTTCGTTATGCATCATGGCTCTACATGAAACTTTGCACCATATTGCGCAATTCGCCATTGACAAATATGGTAAAGATTATTGGTCGTTACATTATCAAGTTTCTATTCTTTATATTTGACCATCTATCAAATATGATAGTTGATGCATGCAAATTTCAATTTATTTTAGTTTTTTTATTGTAATTTGAATGCTATAGTTTTTTTATTTTTTTTATGCTACCCTATAATGGAAAGCATCCAATGATCATTAGTAGGTAGTGCTTGGGCTTGGAAAACTTTGGGTGTGCTAGCTATTTGGATTCCTTAGTTCTATGGCTACTGGTTGCTTCTCAGGTTGGGATTGACTACTCGATTTTTTGCTGTGTTTTTTGAACTACTATGTGTCAGCTCATTAATATTTGAGCTGCTGTTTTTCAGCTCATTATGATGGGTAGTTCTCCTCCTTTTTAGCTCATAATGTGGAGTGTCTCTTGCTCTTTCCTCTTCCCTGTGGCCCTTCAGTTTTCCCTGCCTGGCTGCCTGTTTTGGTTCCCCTGGCTGTCTGTCCCGGTTCCCTTGGCCATCCATTCCTTCCCCCTTGGCTACCTTTTCCGGTTTCCTGTGTGGCTCTTCGGGTGCTGTTTCTGGACTGATTGCTGGCCTTCCATTTCCCCTTACCTGATTGGTTCAAATGGAGGTGGTTTGGTTGTTTGGCTGGCCCTTTTTTCCTATAAATTTGAGGTGTTTTGATGCATAAAAAGTTGTTGAATATTTGAGCAAAGTCTTTATAAAAACCTGAGGGTTTCTTCTTTGGAAAAGCTTGAGAGCTTGTTCCATTTCTCTCTTCCTCTCTACATTTTCATCTTGGACTTCTTATCTCCTTCTCTCCGCAAGTTTCACTCCACTTGTATCTTTCTTCTTGAGCTATTGGAGGTGTTGGTTGGCTGATTTGGTAACATTTGCCGGAGGAGTTTTGGTGGAAGTTGGACCTTGTAGCTGTGGTGGACCCTTGGTTTGTATGCCCTTAAGCACATCTTCTATATTGCCTACTATTTCGTTGCATGTGAGGAAACCGCTTGCAGGTTGTTCTGAGGGTAGTGGTTTTATTTTAATTTTGTTTCGTTTGTTTGGCTTTCGTTTGTTTTTGAAGTTTGTTTGGATGTTGGTATTCTAAGTGTTGAATCAAGTCATGTTCTACTAGTCCTGGTGTTCTTCTCTCTTGACTCTTCCTATCTAGTTGCCCACATCAATAGTTATCCATGTCTAGCTCAAGATCCACTTCTCTCAATTCCTTTTTAAATGCTTGTCAGCTCCTTCAAAATCTATCCTCAAATCATACATGGATAGGTGTTTCACCCCTCGCCGTAGCAACTGGGAGAGGTTGCAATGTTAAAAGAAATAACATTCTCATAAAAAATATGCATATATCCATACATACCCGTATCTCTGCCTTAGCAATCTCCAAGGACAGCTTCTATGATACAAAAGGCTCATCTCCATGTCGATCCTCCACCAAGTTCACCATTTTGTGATCCATGGGGCACTTCACACTCTTACAAAATATAGATTGCAATGAGGATGATGAGTCCCAACCACTACACTCTCTTTGATAGCATGAACCAACATTAACTATGTTATTGAACTATTATTGTGCTAGATGCTTCAACATTATTGGCTTATTCATATATGCTTTGATTTTCTCCTTCATCATATTGAGAACTTTAGCACAAAGTGCAAAATTTTTACAGGACCCAAATAGATGCCTGTTCATTGTAGTTACACCACCCTTCACTATCTTCTCATTACAATTATATTTCAAGTAAACCTATGTCTTATCACCTCTCGCATCAACCTGCATGCTATGTTTCCACACCATGTCCTTATGACCCAACGTGATTTTTTCCTTCTAACCATTTTCTACAAAACCCAAAAATAGAAATTTGACCAATACAAAATTCAAATCATGAACAACCAAAGTTAGCCATATAAATTAAATGGAGTTATCAGAATAAAAAAAATTACTCCCAAGACTTCGTTGGCGGTGAGAAAATCAAGCTGGCAGGGCAGTTTGCATTTAGGTCTGAATAGGAAGCCGAGATCGCTGCATAGTCTTCAACGGAGGTGCATTGATGTGATTGGATTAGAATAGGTTTAATTTATATATTTTTAATTAAAAAAATATGCATCTTGAGGCATACGCCTCAAGACAGAGAGGTGAGCTGTGCCTCAGCAAAACTGAGGCATACGCCTCAAAAAATCACTCAAGGCTGTGCCTCAATGCAATTTTCTTCATAATTGAGCAGAGGCTGTGCCTCAATTAGATAGCTTATCTAGGAAGTTATGTGATCATTGCCAAATAATTAGAAATAAAAGATATATATATATATATATATATACTGCAACTTAAACTCTAGTAAAATAGTTTGCTTCTGTCCTGAGGAAAAATAAATCAAAATCAGAGAGGTCAACTTGCTTTCCATAGCATAAATAAGGCAAAACCAAAGAGAGGAATCTATCTACTGCAAGAAACCAAAGTTGGGTACCTTTATTTGCTTCATAAGTCACTAAGTCACCTCAAAAAGAACTATCTGAACCTTTTTCTATCTGCTCTAGCATCTTATTGTGGACTCACACCGTAACAATAAGAGATTAACATCTGATTACTCATCAATGATGAACTCAAGATTGGCAGACTAAAGGTCAGCAATGCAGTAGTAGCCCAACAGATTACGGAGCATTAAACAAAATGAAGCCCTTTTGTAACTTCAGGACGTAAATTACATCTAGGTGGAACCTTAAAGTTGGCAGCTTAAAGTGTTGTAAGGCCCCATACATACAGGTTGCCAAGCTTGAAAGAAAAGGATAGAAACATTCCATACCATTAAGTCTTTGTAGCCATATATCTTGCCATCTTCACCAAAAAACTGATTAAGGTCCATTGGGTCGATACAAAAGCCATCTTTTGCACCTACTTCATCTTTACTGCTCACTGCAATCCAATGAATTAATAACGCATAACCAAAAACGTAAGACCAATACTAATAATTGCTAAAGAGATCCGATTTCCTATGTAAAATATATCTAATTGCTTAATATATCATGAGAACAATCACTTTAACATGATGTTTAAAGTAACTATTTCGGTTAAACGAGAACATACCCACATTAAACACCAACTAGCTATATTATGAGGTAAATTGAGCTCGAGACATACAGCTAAAGGAACCTCTCTTGCCAAGAAAGATAATTGAAAACAGTAGTTTTGCACAGCGTCAAAAAAAAAACTAGAATGGACGCTAATTCCTGTCATTTTTGCAGAATTGACAAAAATCGATAAAAAAATCATTTTTTTCTACAGTCACACGACTTGGATTCGGCTGACAATATTATATTTGAGATAAAACTCTTTAATTGGATTTTCCTGATTATACTTTGTTCATAAGTAGATTCCTTACTTTAATAATACCTGGCACCTCTTTTTGTTCACATTTTAATGGTTTTTAGCGGGAGATGTAAATTGTGGTAACGGGAACAAAATTCTGGAAGGAGCGCTGCTCACACTATTACAAAGTGGGCTCAGCCCATTAATAAAAGCCCTAAAAAGAGAGAGTATAGTTTCAAGCTTTGGGATACAAGCTACAACAAACAAACATATACTTGATCAACATAATCAAGAAATCAACTAAAAAAAAGGCAGAAAAATAAATGCTGCTTCTAGAATTTACGTGAAAGTCAAAGAATGATGAATCGCATGGAGAAGCTCAAAACTCGTAAAACATACTGTGATTAAACGAACATAATATATTGCTTTTTAGGTGAAGCCATAAAACAAATACTTACGTATGTAAGTCAAATAATGACAAACCAAAATCATCTACCTTAAAGAAAATGAGGAATAGAAAAACTAAAAAGAAAATAAGCACGTACCAAGGAATATCTTAATGCACTTATTTGCCTCCACACCTTCATCTACATTAAAACAAATAAAATAGCAATTATAACATCAGTCGCCCGTCAAATAAAAAATAATGATAGGAGAAATACTATGGAAGAAAGAAACAAGGTCAAAGAACGACCCCAGGCCTACTATCGTAAAACAATATTAGCCAAGCACAACTAAATCAACATGATAGGTCATAAATATAATAAAAGGCCGAAGCAGCAAAAATGGAAAACACCCTTTAATATCAAAAATGATAATACCTTCGCTTTTGCATTAGTTTTAAGATGCCATAATCTCTGCCAAATACAAGGGAAGCTAGTCAATAAGGAGACAACAATGTGCCCATGGCATGAGTGATGCGGACATCCGACGGTGGACGATATTCAAAGGTAAGTTGAAGATCAACGGCCGAGATCACTCCGTTTTATTTTAGTTAATTAATTGTATTTTGAATTAATTTTGCATTTTTCCTTTTTTACCCTTTTTTTATTTAAGAGTCTTGTCTTATGTAAGACCAAGAGGCAAATTTGTCTTTTAGTTTCTTTTGAGGCTTATATATAGAGGCTCATTCTCTTGTATTAGGTATGATGGAATTATAATAAAAATTTGTATTCTACACTTGTGTTCTTTTGGGAGGACGTTAGTAAGATTCCTATGGGAAGGAATCGGAGTTTCCACCAGCCGCTGGATGGGGTCCGGGCTCGTGGCTTGAAGTCCCTTGGAGAAGGACAACGTATCACCCGTCAGTCTTCGGAAGAGTCCAAGGCTCGCAGTTTTATCTTTTATCTTTTTTTTTTTTCTTTGTTTGTGTTCCTTCTTGTGGTTCTTATTCGCCATCTCCATCCTCTCCCTACTTCCACCAAACCGGCCTTAGCTCCACCACTAGCCCTTCCCCAACCGAACCCAAGTCCACCAGCCTTCCTTAGCCGCCGGCCAACATAACTTCCCAACCTTGATTTCCAATTCAAATTGCCACCTAATTATTTTCCTAAAACATCCAAGCATAGGTTAGGAAATTTTTATTTTGAATTCAAAATTATTTGAATTTCAAAAATTTCTTTCCTATTCCTTAAACCTAATTTAGGAGACCTCCTTAATTCTCTCTAAATCTGAAATTAAATTCAAATTAAATTCCTTAATCACATTAATTGCTTGCCCCTACAATTAATCCACCCGGACCACTTTTCCTCTTCCCATAGCCGCCACTTCCTACCCGCCCTTTCCCCCCTCTTGCTCTTGATTGAAGCCTATTTTCCTTTTCCATACAACCTCATTTGGGAAGCTTTGATATTATTTATTCAATTCAATTTTGAATTTTGAATTCTGAATGAATCAAATCCCAATTAATTCCCTCCACTTATGGCCGGCCCCTCCCCTTTCCATATTCCGCCTCCACTTAATTCCCCTCAATTAATTAATTCTCTAATTAGATATACCATTATGGGAATTAATTAATTCAAATTTCAAATTTCCCCCACCCCCATACCCCGTTTTACATCAGTTTTGGTATCAGAGCATGGTTGCCCGGGATGCGAACTCGACGAAGTCGAGGTCTTTTCCACCCCGGGAGAATGATGCGAACATCCGACGGTGGACGATATTTAAAGGTAAGTGGAAAATCAACGGCCGAGATCACTTCGTTTTATTTTAGTTTATTAATTGTATTTAGATTTAATTTTGCATTTTTCTTTTTTTACCCTTTTTTATTTAAGAGTCTTATTTTATGTAAGACCAAGGGGTAAATTTATCTTTTAGTTTCTTTTGAGGCCTATATATAAAGGCTCCTCTTGTATTAGGTATGATGGAATTATAATAAAAATTTGTGTTATGCACTTGTGTTCTTTTGGGAGGAAGTTAGTGAGATTTCTATTGCAAGGAATCGGAGTTTTCACCAGCCACAAGATGGGTCAGGGCTCGTAGCTTGAAGTCCCTTGGAGAAGGGCAACGTATCACCCGTTAGTCTTCTAAAGAGTCCAAGGGTCGCAGTTTTATATTTTATCTTTTTGTTTCTTTGTTTTTGTTCCTTCTTATGGTTCCTATTCGCCATCTCCATCCTCTCCCTACTTCCACCAAACGGGCCTTAGCTCCACCACTAGCCCTTCCCCCACCGAACCCAAGTCCACCAGCCATCCTTAGCCGCTGACCACCAAAACTTCCCAACCTCGATTTCCAATTCAAATTGCCACCTAATTAGTTTCCTAAAACATCCAAGCATAGTTTAGGAAATTTTTTACTTTGAATTCAAAATTATTTGAATTTCAAAAATTTCTTTCCTATTCCTTAAACCTAATTTAGGAAACCTCCTTAATTCTCTCTAAATCTGAAATTAAATTTAAATCTAATTCCTTAATCACATTAATTGCTTGCCCCCACAATTAATCCGCCCTTTGATGTAGGCAAAGGGGGGTCAAAATATTTTGGATTGTCATTTTGGTGAGCTTCTATGACCTCTACTAAATTCAGCTCATTAATGTCTTTAGGACTACTTTTTAAGCTCATAAATTGAGTATTTATATTGGTTCATTCCCCCCCTCTCTAAAGGCTCTTTGGTTTCCCCACCTAGCTCCCCTTTCGATGGCTTTCTTTCCCCTTCCCTTGGCCCTTCGGTTTCCTCCTTGGCTGCCCCATCCTACGACTGGTTCCTTCCCCCTTGGCTGCCTTTTGTGGTTCCCTGTGAAGCCCGTTCCTCCTGCTTTAACTACCTGTTCCGGTTGGCTGCTATTTCAATTCTCTTTGGTTGTTGTTCTGGTTTCCTTTAGCCATGGTTTAAAATTGCGCAATATGAGGCCCGCCTTTGCGCAATTCCAATAAAAAACGCCTCGATGCTTACGCCTCAAGTTTTTTTAATGAGGCTTGCGCCTCAACTTGGTTGAGGCCCGCCTCGCCTCATTGGCATGAGGCTTACGCCTCACGCTATATATATATTAAAACTTACATAAATCTTGAAGTAAATCCCCTACATTGGACTCTATAGGAGAGCAGGAAGGGGAGAGAGCAGTTCATCATAATGACGATTCAAATGAAGAACCCATTAGTGATGACAACGCTGATGACTTATGAATTCTTATGTGATATGTCATTGCTATTTATTTTTGGAAATTTGAATTATATGTTAATGAAAAAATACTGGGATTTGCCGATTTGGGAAAGATAGAATTTTGAGTTGAACTATATTCCATGTTGTCTTATTATTGGGATATTTTGATTTCACTTAATATCTTATGTTTTTTTATGTTTTATATTATTCACTCATTAGTATATAAAAAATTTATCATTTTATGTTTACGCAATATTTTGATTTTGAGGCCTTGAGGCTTACGCCTCGCCTCACGAATGAAAAACGCCTCAATACACGAATACGCAATTTTAAACATTGCCTTTAGCTATTGTTTCTGGTTCCCTCGGCTGCCTTTTTTTGGTTTTTTTGTGGTTGGTTGGGTGTTATTCTGGACTGACTGCTAGCCTTCCATTTCCCCTGATTTAAAATTTATTTAGAGGTGATTTTAAGGACTGTTTAGCTGCCCCTTTTCCCTATAAATATGTGATGTTTTGTAATAAAAAAAGATATTATGATGTGATTTTTGGAGTCAAAAACCTGAAGATTTTTCTTCCTTCTTTGGAAAAGCTTGCGAGCTTGTTCCATGCTTCCTCTCCCTCTAGCAAAGCTTGCGAGCTTGTCCTCTCTTCGTCTTGGGCTTCTAACCTCTTTTTTGTCTCCGCAAGCTCGACGCCAATTGTATCTTTCTTCTCAAGGAAATGCAAGTTTATGTTTTTATTATTTAAGTTTGTATGTGTCATTTCATGTTGTCAAAGTTATGATGTGTCTTTCGATTTAAAGCTGTAAGCATCCTTTTCTATTATAAACGGTGTATTTTTTTAGTATTTTCTTATTGCCTAGAAAATCTTGTAATATGCTTGCAAATATTTGGGTCTCCCTATATTTTTGCTTTTATCACCCTTTCCCCCCTCTTGCTCTTGATTGAAGCCTACTTTCCTTTTCCATACAACCTCATTTGGGAATCTTTGATATTATTTATTCAATTCAATTTTGAATTTTGAATGAATTTCTAAAATAGATTGATCTATTTTAGGAAAGTCTTAAAATCAAATCCCAATTAATTCCCTCCACTTATAGTCGGCCCCTCCCCTTTCCATATTCCATCTCCAATTAATTCCCCTCCATTAATTAATTCTCTAATTGGATATCCCATTATGGGAATTAATTATTTCAAATTTCAAATTTTCCCCACCTCCATACCCATACCCCATTCTACATCAATGAGTACCGCAATACTCAAGCAAATCATGCCAAAAATAGGCTTAGGCTCCACTTCATTTAGGAGGACAAATCAAAGCAGATGATGATTACAAACACTTTTGCTTGAGAGAGTTTTTATTGGCCTTTCTAAACAAAGTGGAAGATAACCTCATCTATATATGAATTTGTTTGGAGAATGCATCTTTACTTAAATTGCAATCATCAAATTTATGAGCAAAAGCTTGAGACCTATGCAACGCCCCGTGCAATTATCACAACACTCCTGCTAACTTTTGGACCATCAACCAAAAGAAAAAAAATGAAAAAAAAGTCTACCCATTGGGCAAAGAAATGAATTTCATGTGGTGTTGAGATTGTAAAACACTCATATAATGATATATTCAAGTACACAAAACAAAAAGCAACTCATGAAGAAGGATCAACATCTATAATTTTGCTAAAAAATAAATATTCACGGATCAAAACTGTAAGATTCTATTTTGCACAAATGCTATCTACATATGTTGAAAGTTGCATTCATAATTCCTTCTTCAGTCAACAAAATGTCCTTAATGAAATAAACCAGAATTAAGGTATATATTGTGCAATCAACTTTTATTGTTACGGCTGAGAATTTTGTTGAAAATGTTTTTGGCTCTGTTTATTAAATATTATTCAAATCAATTGTGATGCCTGTAGCAGTCATTTCCTTTTTTTTTTTTGTAGATCCATCTTGAACTAGTTAAGATGATTTCTAAATCTTAATTAATTTTAGGATGCCAGGTTTTCAATGTTTTAAAATAGGACTTTTTGGACTTAGATCAGTTCCTGCCTATAAGATTCAAAAATCCGGTATGAAAATACTTAAGTGAGTAATAGCAAATCTTTAAGTAATAAATTGTTGTTAAGTAATTAATAATTCTGAAAAGGTGCCTCCTTTAGGCGTGTGAGTATGAGAGCAGTTAGTGGGCTGGCTCTTATTTAATCCTAATTAATTTTCATTCACGTCAGCCAACTAATAGGGAATAGATATTTCTATTGGATAAGAATGGAAGCAGTTAGTGTAGTGTGTGGGCCCCTCTTCCTACCTTTTCACATAAACTAAGCTTTTCACTCTTACAAACGGTGAAGGATGATAATAAAGCACGGTATAGTGTTATGAAGAAAGAATAGGCTGCAGAGTGGAGTGCGGCTCTGAGCAATGCAGAAGATTTTCGGCACAATACTCTGAACGACACAGTGCATAATGAAGGGTGAGGAACCGTGTGAAGCCAGTATTTTATTGAGATTTTCGGCATAGGGGACCCCAGAGAATATGATACCTGCATAGCAGGTGGGGCAAAAGGGATCCCTAAAGAGGCAAAAGGGACCTCTATATAATTCAATGGTGAGAATGTCAGGTTTACCTGGGCTCCATTGAATAATGTTATGAAAGTGTAGCCAAATCTTTTATAGATAAAAGTTGATATTCATTGTAAGATTCAGAAGAAGTAAAGATGAAAGTTAATTATGAATTTATGATGATTTCAATGCTCGATTATTCGTAATTATTGTACTTTAAATATTAATTAATTTGCAAAGCTTACTGAGTCTCATAGCTCACCAATATTATCCTACTTACTGTTGTTACATGAAAGGATAAGGAGAAGATTGTGCAGATTAATTTGTGCAAGTTATTTCTTCTTTTTATTTTAAAGCTACCTTGGTTAGTGAGTCTTTTGGTAAGGTATGATAATATTTCATAAATGGTTTTTATTTGATTTTCCTTAGTGGCTCTGTAAATATGATATTGAGTTTTAATTTGGAAGTTGCTTCCGTAGTTATATAAATTGAATTTTGGTTGGATGTTTTATATGCTCTTCTAAAAAGTGAAATTGTATTAAATGTTTGAAAGGAAAAAATGTTTATGTTATGAACGTTACACTCCACCGTACTATTTAGGTGTACTGTGGGGCGTTACGAAAAGTGTTATCAGAGCAAAGATTTAAGATTATGAGTATTTAATTACGGAAGCATAAGTAATTTGACTTGTCTATGAGATTAAGATTGGACCTGATGGACTTGTTACAGAGCCTAGGGGAGTGTACTATTTCTAAGTTAGTAATAGCTCTAACTGCAACCTCAATTATATGTGAGCATATGAAAATAACATCTAAATAAGAGTACATGATTATATAAATGCATAATTTATGATGTGATGTATTAAAGCTATAATGGCTGAAAGAATACCTGAAGGGACTGATGGTCAGTCATCTCAGTCTGATAGGATATTTGAAGGTCCTAAAAATATTGCACCTGTAGGAGGCAGTGCACCTAGATGAGATCATGCACCAGTAGGATCTGATGCTATTAATATAATGTCATGGAATTTAATGTAATTGAAAATTATGAATATGATGATGAAAATGATGGAAAAGTTGTAGTCTATGGTGGGATCTTGAAGACCTAGTGTTCCACCTATAATTATACCAGTCACTACTCACTCCTACCACACATGGTAGTATTGCAAATGTAGAGTCAAGTGATCCTGTTGGAGCGAAAGTAGATAAGTATTTAAAGCTCTTCAAAAGCCTAAAACCACCATTGTTTAAAGGTGGAGTTGATGCCGGAAGTGTTGAAGATTGGATCAACAAGATAAGAGAAGATTTTAAATGGAATGAGGTGCCTTGAAAATCGACGCGTATCTCTGGTTATATTAGAAGTTGAAGATGAAAGATGGAGTGGAAAATAACTGGAGAAATTCATAGGTAAATCCGAGGAGCAAATTATGTGGGAGGAATTTGAGCAAATTTTTAAGGAGTGGTATGTTCCTCCATCAGCAAAACAAGTAATGCAGGAAAGCTTTCTAAATCTAAAGCAATGAGCAAAAAAAAAATTTGTGATTTAGTATGAAGCAGAATTTACAGCCCTATGAAGGTATGCTCCACATCTTATCAGTACTATGGAGGAAAAGTGTTATAGAAAAAAAAAAGTCTGAGGGATTCCTTAAGACGGCCATTAATTCCTCTTCGCATAAAAGATTTTGCTGAATTAGTGGAAAATGCAGACTGTTGAAAAATGATATAAAAGTAGTTAAACAGAAAGAAAGAGACAAGGTGATCACAAGGGGATAATCATAAAAAAAAGGTAGAAATTCCAACATAGTCAATAACAGTCGTCTAGTAAATTACCTGTAATACCAGTTTGTGCAAATTATGAAAATCTCATTCAGGAAAATGTCTGATGAATTCAGGAAAATATTATTTTTATGGGGAATCAGGACATATCAAGAGAAATTGCCCAAAGAATGCTGAAGAAATTAGAGAATTTAAAGGCAGTCAAAGGATAGACCAATACAGAGGTGTCAGGCCATAGTGGAATCAACCAGCTTTGAAGGTAAAAGGAGTAGCCTTAGATAAAGTAATTAGATAAACACTAACTCAAGTATTTTCCATCATTGAATGTTGGAAGAAAATGATCAATTTGATTTGTCTAGGGAAAAATGTATTTTTTTGTTCAATGTGAAAGAGGAATAATTTCTTCATTGATTCCTTCTAGTTAGGTGCATAAAAGTATAAGATTGAGGAATTAATTTTCTTAGTAAGGTTTAAAAAAAAAAGATATAAATTACATTCAAGTAATAAATGAATTTGTAGATATTTTCTTTGAGAAATGAAATGATTTACCTCTAGAAAGAGAGGTAGAATTTTTAATAAATCTTCAACTTGGAACAAATTCAATTGTGAAAACACCTTACAGAATAGCAATCGAAGAATTATAAGAATTGAAAAAAATAGTTGGCAGAATTAATTGGAAAAAGGTTTTATCAGACCTAGTTCATCTCCTTGGAGTGTACCAGTGTTATTTGTTAAGAAGAAAGATGGTTTAATGAGACTTTGTATTGATTATAGAGAATTAAATAAGGTGACTAAAAAAAAATGTATCCTCTTCCAAGAATTGATGATCTATTTGATCAGTTAGCAGATGTTGTTGTATTCTCTAGGATTAATTTAAGGTCAGATTATCATCAGGTTAGGGTGAAAGAAGGTGATATTGAGAAGACCGTTTTTGACAATAGAGATGGACATTATGAATTTTTGGTTATGCCCTTTGGACTAACTAACACCCTCGTAGTATTTATAGACATGACGAATAGAATTTTCAAGTATTATTTGGATCAATTTGTAATCATTTTTATTGATGATATTCTGATCTATTCCAAGAATGACAAAGAACATGCAGATCATTTGAGAATTATTCTATAATTATTGAGGCAACATAAATTGTTTGTCAAATATTCTAAATGTGAATATTTTTTCTTAAGAAAATTTCATTCTTGGGACACATCGTCAGTGGAGAAGGAATATCTGTGAATCCATAAAATATTAACGCAGTAATAGAATGGCCAAGACCAATAAATATGACATAGGTCAGAAGTTTCTTGGGATTGGCAGGTTACTACAGAGGTTTGTTAAAGGCTTTTCTCAAATTGCTTTGCCTTAATCCACATTGACCAAGAAGGATATACAATGTGAATGGACTAATGATTGTGAGTAGAGTTTTCAATAATTAAAACAATGTTTAACAACTGCGCATGTATTGACAATTCATTCTAGAACTGAGAGATTTCAGTCGTTCAGTGATGCTTCTCTGAAAGGATTAGGTTGTATGCTGATATAAAATAGAAGGTTATTGCCTATGCTTCTAGATAGTTGAAGCCTTATAAAAAGAATTATCAAACTCATGATTTATAATTGACTGCGGTGATGTTTGCATAAAAAAATTTGGATGCACTACTTGTATGGTGTGAAATGTGAAATTTTTTACATATCATAAAAGTTGAAATATATTTTTACTCAGAAGTAATTAAATATATGACAAAGAAGATAGTTAGAAGTGATAAAAGATTATGATCTTGACATTAAGTACTGTCCGGATAAGGCTAATGTAGTGGTTGATGCATTAAGCAGAATGTCTAGGGAATAGATGAATTGAATGTTGACTTTAGAGGAAGGGTTAATTAAAGAGATGAAAGCCTTATAAGTGAAAGTCAGAATGAGAGATCAAGATTCAGTTAATCCTAATCAAATGACAAATTATCCTTCTTTAAAAGAAAGAATAACTGAAGCTCACAAGACTAGTATTGAATATCATAAGCTTGTTGAGCATTGGCAATAAGAAAAAAAAAAAGAATCTTAGTATAGATGATCAGGGAAGAATCAGGAGCCATGAGCATTTATGAATACCAAAAGAATATGATTTAATTTAGAAAATTCTATATGAGCTCATAATTCAGGTTATTTAATATATATACAGGAAGCACAAAGATATATAAAGATTTAAAGACTTTATTTTGATGGCCAAGAATAAAAAAAAAAAGATGTGACAGAATATGTGGTTAAATATGAAAAATGTAAAGTTGTTAAGGTTGAGTATTAGAAACCAGTGATATGTTACAATACAAATTTTAGAATAAATGTGGGGTACATTTTGTTAATGGATTTCCCAGATCAAGGCAAGGACATGATTATATATGGGTTGTGATTGATAAGCTCACAAAGTAGCACATTTTCTACCTATTCGTCAGACTGATTCTGTGAAAAATTTGATTAAGTTATTTGTGAATAAAATAATCATATTGTATGGAATTCCTAAGGCTATGGTGTCCAGGAGAGATGTATGTTTTACATCCAAATTGGAAGAGTATACATGAAAGTTTGGTCACCAAATTGAAGTTCAGTACAACATTTTATCCACAATTTGATAGTCAATTAGAAAGATTGATTCAAGTGCTAGAAAATTTGTTAAGATTATGTATTATGAATTTTGGAGATAGTTGAGAAGGTCATATTCTACTAATAGAGTTTACTTATAATAATAGCTACCAATCCAGTATCAAGATGGTTCCATATAAAGTTGTATATGATAGAAAATGCAGAACTTCCTTGAGTTGGTTTGAAGTTGGTGAAAAGCAATTATTGGGTCCACAATTAGTTAATCAACCTACTGAAAATTTCAGATTAATTAGAGACGGATTAAAAGCAACTCAAGGCCGATAGCATAAGTACTATTATCCTAAGCATAAAATGAGAGAATTTAAAATGAGAGATTTTGTATTCTTAAAGGTGAGACCAATGAAGGGTGTTACTAAAATTGGTCAAGATGAAAAAAAAAAACTCAGTCCTAGATTCATTGGCCAATTTGAGATTTTATATTAAAAAAAAATGACAAGTTGCTAAGAAGCTAGCATTACCGGTAGACATGTTTAATGTTCACAATATTTTTCATTTATCAATGCTCAGAAAATGGGTTACAAATGAAATTCAGAGAGTTTCTCATAATAGAATTGCACCTCAGAAAGAAGAAGATATGAAGCATAAATTTACTCACTTATTCGGG
Source organism: Dendrobium catenatum (assembly GCF_001605985.2). NCBI lineage: Eukaryota > Viridiplantae > Streptophyta > Magnoliopsida > Asparagales > Orchidaceae > Dendrobium > Dendrobium catenatum. Next base: position 666,786 of record NW_021319872.1, on the reverse strand, counting down.
GAATTATGAAAAGTTGAATTTCGGGGACAAAATTCTAATAAGGAGGGAAGATTTGTAAGATTCTATTTTGCGCAAATGCTATCTACATATGTTGAAAGTTGCATTCATAATTCATTCTTCAGTCAACAAAATGTCCTTAATGAAATAAATCAGAATTAAGGTATATATTGTGCTATCAACTTTTATTGTTACGGCTGAGAATTTTGTTGAAAATGTTTCTGGCTCTGTTTATTAAATATTATTCAAATCAATTGTGATGCCTGTAGCAGTCATTTCCTTTTTTTTTTTGTAGATCCATCTTGAACTAGTTAAGATGATTTCTAAATCTTAATTAATTTTAGGATGCCAGGTTTCAATGTTTTAAAATAGGACTTTTTGGACTTAGATCAGTTCCTGCCTATAAGATTCAAAAATTCGGTATGAAAATACTTAAGTGAGTAATAGCAAATCTTTAAGTAATAAATTGTTGTTAAGTAATTAATAATTCTGAAAAGGTGCCTCCTTTAGGCGTGTGAGTATGAGAGCAGTTAGTGGGCTGGCTCTTATTTAATCCTAATTAATTTTTATTCACGTCAGCCAACTAATAGGGAATAGATATTTCTATTGGATAAGAATGGAAGCAGTTAGTGTAGTGTGTGGGCCCCTCTTCCTACCTTTTCACATAAACTAAGCTTTTCACTCTTACAAACGGTGAAGGATGATAATAAAGCACGGTATAGTGTTATGAAGAAAGAATAGGCTGCAGAGTGGCGTGCGGCTCTGAGCAATGCAGAAGATTTTCGGCACAATACTCTGAACGACACAGTGCATAATGAAGGGTGAGGAACCGTGTGAAGCCAGTATTTTATTGAGATTTTCGGCATAG
>NW_021319872.1:646547-664332 GCF_001605985.2 Dendrobium catenatum | reverse complement strand
AAATAAATCAAAATCAGAGAGGTCAACTTGCTTTCCATAGCATAAATAAGGCAAAACCAAAGAGAGGAATCTATCTACTGCAAGAAACCAAAGTTGGGTACCTTTATTTGCTTCATAAGTCACTAAGTCACCTCAAAAAGAACTATCTGAACCTTTTTCTATCTGCTCTAGCATCTTATTGTGGACTCACACCGTAACAATAAGAGATTAACATCTGATTACTCATCAATGATGAACTCAAGATTGGCAGACTAAAGGTCAGCAATGCAGTAGTAGCCCAACAGATTACGGAGCATTAAACAAAATGAAGCCCTTTTGTAACTTCAGGACGTAAATTACATCTAGGTGGAACCTTAAAGTTGGCAGCTTAAAGTGTTGTAAGGCCCCATACATACAGGTTGCCAAGCTTGAAAGAAAAGGATAGAAACATTCCATACCATTAAGTCTTTGTAGCCATATATCTTGCCATCTTCACCAAAAAACTGATTAAGGTCCATTGGGTCGATACAAAAGCCATCTTTTGCACCTACTTCATCTTTACTGCTCACTGCAATCCAATGAATTAATAACGCATAACCAAAAACGTAAGACCAATACTAATAATTGCTAAAGAGATCCGATTTCCTATGTAAAATATATCTAATTGCTTAATATATCATGAGAACAATCACTTTAACATGATGTTTAAAGTAACTATTTCGGTTAAACGAGAACATACCCACATTAAACACCAACTAGCTATATTATGAGGTAAATTGAGCTCGAGACATACAGCTAAAGGAACCTCTCTTGCCAAGAAAGATAATTGAAAACAGTAGTTTTGCACAGCGTCAAAAAAAAAACTAGAATGGACGCTAATTCCTGTCATTTTTGCAGAATTGACAAAAATCGATAAAAAAATCATTTTTTTCTACAGTCACACGACTTGGATTCGGCTGACAATATTATATTTGAGATAAAACTCTTTAATTGGATTTTCCTGATTATACTTTGTTCATAAGTAGATTCCTTACTTTAATAATACCTGGCACCTCTTTTTGTTCACATTTTAATGGTTTTTAGCGGGAGATGTAAATTGTGGTAACGGGAACAAAATTCTGGAAGGAGCGCTGCTCACACTATTACAAAGTGGGCTCAGCCCATTAATAAAAGCCCTAAAAACAGTATAGTTTCAAGCTTTGGGATACAAGCTACAACAAACAAACATATACTTGATCAACATAATCAAGAAATCAAGTAAAAAAAAGGCAGAAAAAGAAATGCTGCTTCTAGAATTTAACGTGAATGATGAATCATGGAGAAGCTCAAAACTCGTAAAACATACTGTGATTAAACGAACATAATATATTGCAGCTTTTTAGGTGAAGCCATAAAACAAATACTTACGTATGTAAGTCAAATAATGACAAACCAAAATCATCTACCTTAAAGAAAATGAGGAATAGAAAAACTAAAAAGAAAATAAGCACGTACCAAGGAATATCTTAATGCACTTATTTGCCTCCACACCTTCATCTACATTAAAACAAATAAAATAGCAATGATAACATCAGTGACCCGTCAAATAAAAAATAATGATAGGAGAAATACTATGGAAGAAAGAAACAAGGTCAAAGAATGACCCCTAACAAGGTCAAAGAATGACCCCTACGCCTACTACCGTAAAACAATATTAGCCAAGCACAACTAAATAAACATTATAGGTCATAAATAGAATAAAAGGCCAAAGTAGCAAAAATGGAAAACACCCTTTAATATCATAAATGATAATACCTTCGCTTTTGCATTAGAGTTTTCAGATGCCATAATCTCTGCCGAATACAAGGGTAGCTAGTCAATAAAGAGACAACAATGTACCCATGGCATGAGTGATGCGGACATCCGACGGTGAACGATATTCAAAGGTAAGTTGAAGATCAACGGCCGAGATCACTCCGTTTTATTTTAGTTTATTAATTGTATTTTGATTTAATTTTGCATTTTTCCTTTTTTACCCTTTTTTATTTAAGTCTTGTCATATATAAGACCACTTGGGCAAATTTGTCTTTTAGTTTCTTTTGAGGCTTATATATAGAGGCTCCTTCTCTTGTATTAGGTATGATGGAATTATAATAACAATTTCTGTTCTACACTTGTATTCTTTTGGGAGGACGTTAGTAAGATTCCTATGGGAAGGAATCAGAGTTTTCACCAGCCGCAGGATGGGTCCGGGCTCGTGGCTTGAAGTCCCTTGGAGAAGGGCAACATATCACGCATCAATATTCGGAAGAGTACAAGGCTCACGGTTTTATCCTCATCTTTTTGTTTCTTTATTTTTGTTCCTTCTTGTGGTTCCTATTCGTCATCTCCATCCTCTCCCTACTTCCACCAAACCAGCCTTAGCTCCACCACTAGCCCTTCCCCCGCCGAACCCAAGTCCACCAACCTTCCTTAGCCGCCGACCACGATAACTTCCCAACCTTGATTTCCAATTCAAATTGCCACCTAATTATTTTCCTAAAATATCCAAGCATAGGTTAGGAAATTTTTATTTTGAATTCAAAATTATTTGAATTTCAAAAATTTCTTTCCTATTCCTTAAACCTAATTTAGGAAACCTCCTTAATTCTCCCTAAGTTTGAAATTAAATTCAAATGTAATTCCTTAATCACATTAATTGCTTGCCCCTACAATTAATCCACCCGGACCCCTTTTCCTCTTCTCATAGTCGGCCCTTTCCCCCCTCTTGCTCTTGATTGAAGCCTACTTTCATTTTCCAAACAAGCTCATTTGGGAAGCTTTGATATTATTTATTCAATTCAATTTTGAATTTTGAATGAATCAAATCCCAATTAATTCCCTCCACTTATGGCCGGCCCCTCCCCTTTCCATATTCCGTCTCCAATTAATTCCCGTCCATTAATTAATTCTCTAATTGGATATCCCATTATGGGAATTAATTAATTCAAATTTCAAATTTCCCCCACCCCCATACCCCGTTCTACATCAGTTTTGGTATCAGAGCATGATTGCCCGGGATGTAAACTCGACGAAGTCGAGCTCTTTTCCACCCCGGGAGAATGATGTGAACATTCGACGGTGGACAATATTCAGAGGTAAGTGGAAGATCAACAGCCAAGATCACTCCATTTTATTTTAGTTTATTAATTGTATTTTGATTTAATTTTGCATTTTTCCCTTTTTACCCTTTTTTATTTAAGAGTCTTATCTTATGTAAGACCAAGGGGTAAATTTGTCTTTTAGTTTCTTTTGAGGCCTATATATAGAGGCTCCTCTTGTATTAGGTATGATGGAATTAAAATAAAAATTTGTGTTATGCACTTGTGTTCTTTTGGGAGGAAGTTAGTGAGATTCCTATGGGAAGGAATCAGAGTTTTCATCAGCTGCAGGATAGGTCCGGGCTCGTAGCTTGAAATCCCTTGGAGAAGGGCAACGTATCACCCGTTAGTCTTCTAAAGAGTCCAAGGCTCGCGGTTTTATATTTTATCTTTTTTTTTCTTCCTTCTTATGGTTCCTATTCGCCATCTCCATCCTCTCCCTACTTCCACCAAACCGGCCTTACCTCCACCACTAGCCCTTCCCCCACCGAACCCAAGTCCACCAGCCATCCTTAGCCGCCGGCCATCATAACTTCCCAACCTTGATTTCCAATTCAAATTGCCACCTAATTAGTTTCCTGAAACATCCAAGCATAGGTTAGGAAAGTTTTTATTTTGAATTAAAATTATTTGAATTTCAAAAATTTCTTTCCTATTCCTTAAACCTAATTTAGGAAACCTCCTTAATTCTCTCTAAATCTGAAATTAAATTCAAATTTAATTCCTTAATCACATTAATTGCTTGCCCCCACAATTAATCCACCTAGACCCCATTTCCTCTTCCCATAGCCGGCCCCTTCCTACCCGCCACCCTTGGATGTAGGCAAAGGGGGGTCAAAATATTTTTGGTTGTCATTTTGGTGAGCTTCTATGACCTCTACTAAATTCAGCTCATTAATGTCTTTATGACTACTTTTTAAGCTCATAAATTGAGTATTTATATTTGTTCATTCCCCCCTCTCTAAAGGTTCTTTGGCTTCCCCACCTAGTTCCCATTTCCATGGCTTGCTTTCCCCTTTCCTTGGCCCTTCGGTTTCCTCCTTGGCTCCCCCATCCCACGGCTGGTTCCTTCCCCCTTGGCTGCCTTTTGTGATTCCCTGTGAAGCCCATTCCTCCCGCTTTGACTGCCTTTTCCGGTCCCCTAGCTGCCTGTTCCGGTTGGCTGCTGTTTCGGTTCTCTTTGGCTGCTATTCTGATTCCCTTTAGCTGTTGTTTCTGGTTCCCTAGGCTGCCTTTTTTTGGTTTTTTTGTGTGGTTGGTTGGGTGTTGTTCTGGACTGACTGTTGGTCTTCCATTTCCCCTAATTTAAGATTTATTTAGAGGTGATTTTAAAGACTATTTGGCTGCCCCTTTTCCCCTATAAATATGAGATGTTTTGTAACAAAAAAAAGAGATTAAGATGTGATTTTTGGAGTCAAAAACCTGAAGATTTTTCTCCCTTCTTTGGAAAAGCTTGCGAGCTTGTTCCATGCTTCCTCTCCCTCTAGGAAAGCTTGCGAGCTTGTCCTCTCTTCGTCTTGTGCTTCTAACCTCTTTCTTGTCTCCGCAAGTTTGACGCCACTTGTATCTTTCTTCTCAAGGAAATGCAAGTTTATGTTTTTATTATATAAGTTTGCATGTGTCATTTCAAGTTGTCAAAGTTATGATGTGTCTTTCGATTTAAAGTTTTAAGCGTCCTTTTATATTATAAACGGTGTATTTTTTGAGTATTTTCTTATTGCCTAGGAAATCTAGTAATATGCTTGCAAAAATTTGGGTCTCCCCATATTTTTGCTTTTATCACCCTTTTCCCCCCTCTTGCTCTTGATTTAAGCCTACTTTCCTTTTCCATACAACCTCACTTGAGAATCTTTGATATTATTTATTCAATTCAATTTTGAATTTTGAATGAATTACTAAAATAGATTGATCTATTTTAGGAAAGTCTTTAAATCAAATCCCAATTAATTCCCTCCACTTTTAGTCGGCCCCTCCCCTTTCCATATTCCATCTCCAATTAATTCCCCTCCATTAATTAATTCTCTAATTGGATATCCCAATATGGGAATTAATTAATTCAAATTTCAAATTTGCCCCACCCCCATACCCATACCCCGTTCTACATCAAAGAGTACCGCAACACTCAAGCAAATCATGCAAAAAATAGGATTAGGCTCCACTTCATTTAGGAGGACAAATCAAAGCAGATGATGATTACAAACACTTTTGCTTGAGAGAGTTTTTATTGGCCTTTCTAAACAAAGTGGAAGATAACCTCATCTACATATGAATTTGTTTGGAGAATGCATCTTTAATTAAATTGCAGCCAACAAATTTATGAGCAAAAGCTTGAAACCTATGCGACGCCCCGTGCAATTATCGCAACACTCCTGCTAACTTTTGGACCATTTTTATTTTATTTTCCTTAGTGGCTCTGTAAATATGATATTGAGTTTTAATTTGGAAGTTGCTTCCGTAGTTATATAAATTGAATTTTGGTTGGATGTTTTATATGATCTTCTAAAAAGTGAAGTTGTATTAAATGTTTGAAAGGAAAAATGTTTATGTTATGAACGTTACACTCCACCGTACTATTTAGGTGTACTGTGGGGCGTTACAAAAACATTCAAAACAGTGCAAAATTATTGCCAAAATGACCATCTTGTTGCAAGAAATCCAACAAAATCAAAATAATATTGAATTTGAACTGGTGCAAGGCAACCATCCAACCTAGCCAATATGTAGGCCAAATGGGGCCCAGCTAAATTGGTCAGCTTGTTTAACAATCCCTCATTGATAACACAACTTGCAAGTAAAAGTCGGGAAATAAGAGTGAACTTCACCATGATTGCAGTCACCATATCGAGCATGTCCTAAGATGCCACCAAACCAGTCCTTGCCTTTTTTTGCCATAAGCAATATACTAGAGCTATCTGATCACACCTATGCACACTCGTTATTATGCAAATCATCTGATAACTCGCCAACTTTATAGAACAATTGCGACCTCACTAGACATTTGTTTCGTAAGCCCTTTACAATACATGATTGTTCCCGAAATGGTAAACATTTTGATATTAAAATAGCAATGTATTGGCACCATTTCAAGTAATGTCAAATTTAAAATATAAATCTTCTTAAGAAATCCCCTAATTAAAGTATACAAATATACCTCAATTCAGTTAATTTGAGGCATTATGAATAAGGGACCATCCTGGAGATCCTAGAGAATTCTAGAGCACAAGGAATCAACTAAAAGGTACTTAAATCCTCAAGGAATCTCTACAAGCCATCCTTGTCTCATTCAAAATTTGCAAGACAAGCTGACATGCATTGTAGCCATCTCATTCAAAACTTATGCAGCAACTACCTAGTGCAACAACCATCACCTTTAAGACCTACACTATATCCTGCTTGGAGAATAACCATTATTGTCTCCAAAAACTAAAGTGCAGCACAGCTGACATCATAGTTGTCTTCTTCAAAATATGTGTTGCAGCATCGCTTGCATCGCAACGATATCTTTTAAAAACTAGGCCATAACATCACCTGCATCATAACAATCTCTTTCAAGACATGCATCATAGCTATCCCTCTTAAGACCTACATTACAACCTCACTTATGCCACAACCATATCCCTTAAGACCTACAATGCAACCCCACTTATGTCATCTTTGCCGTCACATCCAAACCTAGGTTGCAAAGTCTTTTGTGTTGCAACCCTCATTCTTCCAAACCTGCATCATAATCTCATTTGCTCTTAAATAATCTCTTCAAGACTTATACCACTAAATCACTTGCATTGTAACACCTCCTTTTACACCATTGTTAAGGTTGCCTTCTTCTGAACTTTCACCGCAACCACGCTTACACCATAATCAACTCCTTCAAATATTTTATGCAACCTAACCTTTACCGCAATTATCTCCTTTATAACCTATGTCACAACAATACTTGCAACGCAACCATTTCCTTCAAAATGTGATGTAGTTATCTCTCTTGACAGACGTTGAACCCCACTTAGATCGTTGTCAGCACAAACATATTAGCGTCATAGCTATATTTGCTACAAACCTAACATAACCTCACTTACACTTAAATCATCTTGTTCAAATCCTACATCACAACCTCACTCACCTTACAACCACCTCCTAAATTTGCATGTCACATCCATCTTCTCCAAGACCAGCACCACATGCAGATCTAAATCATGGTGTCACCATTCCAAATATGCATCACAATGATGTCCTTCAAACCCTATACCACAACCTAGCTTTTATCATAATAGTGTTCTACAAGATCTACGTCACAACCTTGCTTATTATGACAATCGTAAGTGCTAAAGGCCTACATTAAAACCACGATCGCATTTTTATAATCCCCTTCATGAGATGCACAATGATGTGCTCGACACAAACTTATCTTATAATCATCTCCAATGAGACATCCTCTATCGCAATCTTCAACCATCATTGCACTAAGTCAACATGCGTTCATGCAGCGTTCTTTCATTTTATACATCCATAATATTCATAGTTGATGAATGTAAAAATATACTTTATTTCCCTAGGCTTTGCCTTTTCTAATTGTTAAAAGACATCTTGCACTGGATTTCCTCCAATTACTCATATATAAGATACTTTACTATATTTTTTTACAAATAATGAATGTTGTTCAAGTGGGCTAGGCCCTGTGGGCATTCCCTTCTATGAGTTTTCCATTAAGAAAAACAAAACGTATGCCACTTTCTTTTTTATTTGGCTACAAGTATATGATGTCAAAAAAAGCTAAGGAGATCAAGATCTATTTTCACTGCAAATCAATTTCTCTCATGCAACAATTCGGTGTTATTTGTAGGAAATATTCCCAATTTTATTGAGCAACGACCACAAGAAGGACCTCATTGCCCTCTCTTTTCCTACTCGTCCTTTGATGAACGATGATAAACATCAAGATTACTGTTGTCCATCAAAGTATACAATGTGCATTGTCATCAACACAAGAGGCAACATGATGAGAGTTGATAGTAGGGTTTAGATCACTGATGTGATCAGAAAATGAGACTCTTCTAAGATAATTAGAAGAGTAAGGCTTAAGTTGATGGAGTTAATTTAAATAGCATGATGAGAGTTGATAGTAGGGTTTAGATCACTGATGTGATCAGAAAATGAGACTCTTCTAAGATAATTAGAAGAGTAAGGCTTAAGTTGATGGAGTTAATTTAAATAGAGAATCAAGTTTATAAAGTTTTAGCTGGTAGGCCAACACTTCTTTGCAATCTGTCCAAAATTGGAAACACAATCTTCTACCTAATGGTTCTTCCAATCCAGAACTCCAAATCTAATTAATTTGTACTTGATTTGTAGGTGAGAATGTCTACTTTAATTCTGAGATTTTGATAAGGGATGAGAAGGAACTGATAGGGCTAATGTGCTCTGTAAGTAGAGTTCATAAGTTCTGTCCAGAACAAACCAAGGTTAGGAATTTGGTTGTGGTTTACTATGAATTAGGTGGAATCCAAGATTTCCACTTGAAATAAATCAAGGACTTCCCCAAAACAATATCCAGAGGCTTCTGAGATTTTTTATGGAGTTTTAAAACTATTTTTTTTTAAACTGGAAACAAGTTACAGAATTGAAACAGCAAATTAGACTATAGCTAAATTATTTATCAAAATTTTAACAAGAAAATCCCAAAATAAATTTAAGGTTGTTGTATTATAGGATATGTACTAAAGATTTGGATATTGTGTGGGAATTTTATGGGGTTTTAGGATGGTAAAATGCTGGCAATAGTGAATTAGTCTAATAAAACTAGAAAATCTGGCCAAGCCTCAAAATGGGGATTTGACTTCGATTTTGAGGCATGGAAAATGATTTGAATTTTTCTAAGATGGAGTACAAACAAGAGAACACAATGACAGAAGATTGCAAAAAAATCCATGATGCACCGACACTTCTCCTCAAATAAACATGCATTATCAGACATGTATCTGACATGACACACGTTCGTTATGCATCTAACACATGTCGAAAACTTGTCCAATTAAAAAAATATTGAATAAAAATTGGACACGTTTGTCTTAGATATTTTATATTTTTTTAAATATAATTTCTTGCATTTAAAATTTTTATTTATTTAAAATATAAAAACTAAATTTCTTATTTCCTATCCACAACATCAAATTAATCCCCGCACTCAATGCCCCATTCTTCGAATATTTTCATTTTCATTTCTCTTTAGCGGTCATGATTTTGATTTCACAACAATGCTCGAAGTCATCTCAACATTAACATGCAACATGGTTACAACATCGACATTCAACATGGTTACAACATCGACATTTCAAAATCATCTCAACATTAAAGTCTGACATTGTCTTGACATTTCTGCTCGATGCTAGCAATTTCTACAACCAAAACTTAACAACTCATCCTTGTCCGATGTCCTCTTAACATTGACGACCAACACCCTCTCAACATTGACAAGAGATATGGTCTTGACATTGACGCCCGATACTTACAGCATAACATTGATACCCGACTCTCAACAACATTGTCGTTTCCTCTCTCGATGTCTGATACACGGCATCGACGTCCGACTCTCGACATCTTAATATTAATCATTTTAAAATAAATTCTAGTTAAATGACTTATTATTTCTAAATTATTTTTAATATTATACTTATTCAATTTTTATATACTATTTTTAAAATATAAAAACTATAATATTATGTCAAACCCATGTGCGTGTCTGTGCATCATAAATAAAAATTAAAATCATACTCACTAAAGTAGAGGTTCAAGAGGATCACCAAAACCCCTTGGGAGGGGCCAACCCCATGCTTGGGCACGGGCACTAGTTAACACCTATAAACACCCCAATTCTCACATGCAAACTTGCATGGTGAAACCCTATGTCTTAACCATGACTTACACTTAATACATTAAACACCAACAAAGTAAAATACAATCTCTTCAAATCAAAATAATACAAACAACATGCATATGAAATTACATAAAAGCATAACACCAAATGCATAAAAACATAGAATGATGTAAATTCTCATGATTTCTTCACGGCTTCAAGTTCATGGGCTCTTGCTTTTTCTATGATGATAGGACCACCTCCATGTGCTACATCACAACTAACATCATCATTTGATGCTGTTAATATCGCATTCCTCAATGATGCCAAATCATATACCTTAGTGACACCAAATCACACCCCTCGGTGATGCCAAATTGCATCCCTTGCTAGCATAAACCACATCAATCATCGACATCAAGCCACTTACACCCTGTCAAGTAGCTTTACAGTTCTCTCCATATTACATTACATTGCTCACTCCTACTCAAGCAACTTCATTGTTCGCCCCATAGTTGCCATCACTTGATCCTCACAAGAAGCTTCATCACTTGTTATATAATATGTTGTGCCACTTAACTTCAGGCAGCTTTGTAGTGAACAACATCATTCACTCCTCCTAGGACAACTTCATCACCTACTCCATAAATGGTTGCATTGCTTGATCCACCTAGACAAAATCGTCACCTACTTCATAACCAGTCGTATGGCTCGCTCCTCCACAAAACAACTTCATTGATCACTTCGTTAAAACTTCATGCAATACAATCACTAAACCTAGAGCAAAATCTAATATGGTACGGGATCTTCATTAGTCGCTCCAAACCCATAGCCATAATGAATGTTTTTAACAATTTTTACCACTCTACCGACATGTTTATTTAAATCTCTTTCAATAAATACTCTTTTCTTCAAGAGATGTTCTTTGTATTAATCCTCCTAAATTATTTCAAAATTTTAATTTTTAACACATATCCAAACCTGCAAGAGAAACATAAACACATATAATATTAATAATCTTAACATCAACAATAATCTTTAAAGCTATAATTTAATCTTTAATTCTATTAATTTCTATAATATTAATCTTCAAATTGTTATCTATAATCTCACATACACCATTTCTAGTAAGACTACTATATGAATAGTATAGTTTAAATCATAAATTATCAATCTTTTTAGCCTTCTCTCCAACCTATTTAGTTTCATGAATATATAAAATATTTATCTTCATATGAATCATAATATATTTTAATTTCATTAATTTGCTTGTAAGAGAATATATATTTCAAAATCTTATTCTACTTATAATTTTATGGACTAGCTTCTTCGCCCACATCCATCCATGGTGTGTGAACCCTTGCTTAAAAATACACCCGGAAGCTGGTGTAGCAACCCTTACACACTTCTCGATATATTTAGGCCATATAATGCATCAATTCCAAGGAATGCTAGAGCATTACAATGTATTAAAAGATTTACATCATGATTGTTTGACAAGTTTTATGTTGGCTATCAACTACTTAACGCAAAATATCCAAGACTTGGGACCTGACAAAATCAAGACATGTTATGAAAAAATATGTTATTTGACTGATAGTAGGTAATTAGGTCTATTAAATTGTTGTAAGGTTATTAGTGGGTCATTAGGTTTACTTCTTTGCTATAAATAATCTTCTTTAATTATGAGCATTTACAACTGTCCAATCCCTTCTTCCCCTCACTACCTGGAGTTTCAGGCTACTTATCTTGTAATTGTTGTTAATATTCATATTTAGGGGTTGTTTGGTTGCAAATAGAATTTATTTGAAGAAGGATTTAGTAAATCTTATAAACCTGAATTTAATATACCTTGAGGCTATTAAATCTTGAAAAACTATTTGGCATGGCAAAGATTAATTACGCTTATATCTTGATACGTTGTTTGGCTATTTACTTTAGGATTTAAGTTTGTTGACTCAAATAAGATTTTAATAATATCAAATTGCTTGCTAATATTTATAATTGATTAATATTAATTATAAGATTAATTATATAATCTACAAATGATTTTATGTTACTAACTCCTTAGAGCACAAGAGAGTTTATTTGTATATTAATTAAATTAATTAAATCATACTTATTGAATATTAATATCCAGAATAATTATAAATTAATTATCTATTAATCTAATTAAACATAAAAAAAGTTTTATTTAATCTCTAAATGAAGACCTAAATATCATCATTGAGGGTGACATAAAAAATGAAGATATAAAAGAAACTTATTTGCAATTGATTAGTATCTAATCAGATGGTTCTCTAAATTATATTATTGTAGCCTACAAAGAGATAAAATTGCAAAAACAAGAAAGCTAAAGGACAATGGAGTTGGGAGATGCTTAGGCGGCATTCTTCTCATTCTTCCCTACCACTGCCAACCTATATCTATAATTTCTCTTCTCTTTGGTCTTTGTCTATGCTCTTTTAAAACCTTAGGTCCATCTAGGGTTTTTTTTTTTCCTCATTACCATTTTTTCATTGCTACTTTGACTTCAAATGAAGTAGAGTTTTAATTGTGCTTCTCGTTAGGTTATGTCTTCCTTCGCTCTCTCTTTTTCAAGGAGACCACGTCTACAACTTTGAAGCCATGGGCCTTGAGCTCAGCTTTGGCCAGCTTAAGCGGACAGAAGAACAAGCCATTGCCCTACATTTCTCCTATGCTTCAGATTCCCTGAATCCTATAAACCAACCAACCCAGACTTAGTCAATCTAGTATTTAGGACAAAATGGAAAACAATGGATTTCAGATTCTGTAGGATTAAAGCTGTCATTTTTGTTGTCTGGCAGGATTAAAGCTAAATGCTGCTCAAATCCAGCATCTAAACAGCCCCTTGATGTTTTTTCCACGATTTTACATTTTTACTCGTATCAGCATGTAACGACCAAGAGCATCATCAATAGATAGTGCGCAATATCAAATAACACTGAAAAAACAATTCCCCAGTCTTGTAAGTACAAGTTTTGGAAATAGTGACGAAAAAACAATATACAGTTGCAGATACCCTAGAACTAGAGCAAAGAAGAAAGAGCATGAAAAATAAGGCACTTTGCCGGACAAGGTACCAGTCTTCGCAAAGCCGACCAGCCGCCTCTTCTTTGCTTCCCTCGCAGTTTCACCAGACTTCTGCTTGAGCGCCATTACCCTGGCCAAGAATCAGCTTCAAACGTGTAAAACCGACCTCGAAGATCTCAGCTATCCGCTAATATGATTTCTAGGGTTTCTGAATTAACTTAATGGCCCAACAGAGAGGCGGGAGATTTGGGCGAGGTGCTTAGCTTTATAAAAAAAAAACTGAACCGAATTCGTTCGCGTCTCGAGCGACACGGTAAAATCGTTGACGTGCATGTAAAATTGATCTGAATTTATTATGGAAATAAAAATACATCTCTTATTTATTTTTTGTAAATATATTTAAATTTTATTTTGGAATTGTTGCGGGCTAGAACATACGTGGCGATAGAATTGTAATTATACATCTTAGCGTTGCACGGATATATAGCTCACACACAGAGAACACAAGATTTTTTACTTGAAAAATCTAAAAAAGAGGAAAACCACAAGGCTTAACCCAGTTGAAAATGTTTCACTAGAATTTAAGTTGAGTACAATGGGTTGACTCGTCCTTGAGGGCGATCAGATTACAAATGTCAACCGTATGGTTGAAGTCTACTGTTAAAATATGGCGTCACTTGAAAGTTGGGGCATCAGTTAGTAGTATGATAGTGACTTGGCAAAACTCTCACATCAGTTGATGGTCTGGCAGAGTTTAGAGCCTCAAGTAGTGTCTGGCGAAAGTGAGAGTCTCAGGTGGTGGTGGCGCTAGAGGAATGGCCTCAAGTAGTGTCTAGCGAAGGCGAGGGCCTCAGGTTGTGGTCGAACGACTCCGGCGGTGGGTATGGTTAGAGCCTTGATCTGGAGTGGCATGGTTAGTTTATAGATTTCTGGAGTGGCATGGTTAGTAAATAGGTGATAGATCAAGGATAAATGAGGAGTGGTTAGATGGACAACTGATGTTGAATCCCTTGATCATGAATCGTTGATGGACATTTGAATGTTTTAGTGATGTTGGAATTTAGTTATCTTGGGCTCGTTGGATTCGTCTCATCGAGCCGCTCGATTCCACTATAAGCATGTTATGTTTGGAAACTGTTTGGTAATCCAATTTGTTGTTTGAACCTTCCAACAGCGCTTATAACACTTGATTTGGACCCATTTGGACTCAGATTGGGTTGGATTTAGTGTCGTTGGGTTCGTATTCTCGAGACACTCAGTTCGATTATAAGTTTGATGAAATCAGAGTTTGGATAGTCCCAATTTTAATTTTAGAAGTTTCCAACTTAATTTTGCATCTAGATTCGTGCCCGATCAAGATAAAATTTTGATGATGTATTAGTTGCCCCCTATTTTCGGATGTCAAATCTCCAGAAGTCTGAAAATATGTGTCGCATCCTGTGGGGTATTTCTTGGGTGATATAAAATTCTAGAGCATAGAGGTCTCAAATGGCCTTCAAAGTGCCAAAATGGAATCCGGAACGTCGAAGAACGGTTCCTGAGACTCCAAAAACATGCAATTTGGCCTTTTCGGACCCAAATTTGACCAAAACATATTATATAAACTATAATTTAAATAAAAAAATAGAGATTGTTATATCAATTTTTCATTGGTGGATGAGTGGTAAAACTTTTGTCGTTCATGCCCAAGGTCTTGGGTTTGAATCTTGCTGAAGGCAATGATTTTTTATGGTTTTGACGTGGCAGCGACACGAAGGACGCGGTGATGACATGTCAGTGACACCTAGGATGGGATTGATGATGTGGCATTGACATTCAGGACTTATCGATGATGTGATAGTAATATGCAGGATGAATCACTGACGTGGCAGTGGCATGTAGGACGGATTGCTGATGTGATTGTGATACGTATGACAGATCGATGACATGGCAATGACACATATGATGGATCGATGATGTGGCAATACCACGTAGGGCGAATTGATGATATGGCATCCATGACTTATTAGGTTGTGGCTGACATGGCCATAACACACAGATCGTGGTTGACGTGTCACCCATAACCTATTGGGTCGTGGATGATAAGGCCACGACATGTAGGATCATGGGTGACAAGGCCATGACACGCTGATCGTGGCTTACATGTCAGCCAAGATCTATTGGGTTGTGAATGATGTGGCAATGACATGTAGGATTGTAGCTGACATGGTCATAACATATAGGGCTTATGGCTGACATGGAATGACGTGGATGATGACGTGGCACCCAAAAAATTTTTAAAGGCCAAAATCCCCTTCTTTAACTATAAATAGCCCCCCCTTGGGCTTTGAATATTACACATTCTCTTTTCTCTCCCTTCTTTCAATTGAGGCCTTCCCTTGGTTCTGTACGGGTGACATCCCTCGTCCAAGCCCAAGGCCCCTCTCTATGCAAGAAGGACCGGAGATCCCCCATTCCCCCTTTAACGCCCTTCCTTACATAGGAGAAATATCAGGTGACCGCCTTCCATCGAGAGATCCTGTGATCAGGGAAACCACATCGCACCATATAATTACGAGCGGAGGCCAAATAAGAAAATGAGGGTAGATGAGGCAGCATCGACTGTTACGAGTGACTTCCTCATCCTTTTCCGCAAGAATTTTCATTTCCTAAATGATGTGGTGATGATTATCCCTAAGAGGTCTGATCGGGATGGTCTTCCTCCTCCTGAGTACTTGACTGTTTTTTAGATCAGCTTACGAGCGTGGTTACACTTTCCACCTCCTGCTAAGTTGATCAAAATTTTATGGCGATGTGGGGTGAACCTACCCAATTTTCATTTATAGTCATATCGGTGATTGTGGGATTTATTGTGCTCTTTAGGGATTGAGGAGCTATTATAATTAATGCCTGAGCACCATTTATGGATAGGTCAATTTACTAGTGACATTCATAGGTGTGTAATATTCAGATCCAAATGGTTGGATTTGCATACCCGTGATCCTTTAAAGAGCTGGGCCAGTGCATTTTTCTTTATGAAAAATGATTGGGGCCTGATAGAGAAGTGGGGGAAGATGAAGGATCTGTCAGCCCCTCTACATGTCGGGAAGAAGACATAATGAGGAACATCAAGGTTCTAGACATCAAACATCTTCTATATAAGGTTCTACATTAGCAGATACATAGAGGAAGAATTATTGTTTAAGGTCGGGCTATCGTTTCATGTTGGGAGGTCTGATGCAAGGATGTTAAAGACATCTTTCAAAGTTCCCATGCCCTCTGCCCCAGCTTCAAAGGTGGGTCCTAAATGACTGGTGAGAGGTGAAGACCCTCAGATTTTAAAGAAGAAAAAGTTATAGGGGACAGCGATGAATACTGACAAGGCTCTACCTGAATCTTCTCCCATAATGTTTCACATCCCTAGGGATGTCTTGAGCAATCAATGTATCGGACGCTGCAAAGTCAATGACTTTGTGAGTAATATCTTCCTAATTCTTTTTTTTTTCTGGGATGGCTTATAACAAACTTTTATTTCTTATTTTAGTTGTCACGTCTTAGGATTGAGCATACTGAAACTTTAAACGAATGGAATAATGAATTTGTGAAGATCATATATCTTCAAGGAGAGTTCAAACAGAAGTACGATCATAAGACCAAGGAGGTAAAGGTGCTAGAAGAGCAGTTAAGAAAATGCAGGAATGAGTTGGCCAACACAATGCATTATGTGTCTCTTCAAAATCAGCAGGTAGATCGCCATCAAATTGACCTCACAGAGGCACAAGTGACAATCACCCAGCTTTTAAAGGATCAAAAGGCCTCTGCAGGGAAGATAACGGTGCTTGAGGTAGAGAATAAGATCTAAAATACTTTTTAACATAAATGGAAGAGGTTAGATTGAATCCCCTCATATTGATCATCCATTGATTGAGTTACAAAAAAGATTGTGAGTTGCTCAAATCAAGAATTTCAATATTAAAGTTTATTGTTGAGTCTAGTAAATAGGTTGTTAGACCTAAGTTAATGTCCCAAGGCTACCAAGAGGGGGGGTGAATTGGTAGTTTAAAAATTTAAACCCTCTTTGAATTTAAGTTGAACCGAAATGAAAATTTTTCTTTTAAGTTTTTCTATAAAATATTTTTCAACCACAGAGTTTTTTAAAATTAAAAATAAAATGCGAAAACGTAAAAATAATAAAGTAAATGACACCAGATTTATAGTGGTTCGGTCTAAACCAGATCTACATCCACTCCCCAGAGGCACCCTCTGAGTATTGCACTAATACCAATAGTGACTCTCCTTTTGCACCCATGCAAGGCGGAGAAGCCTTTATAAAACACTCTTTTCACCACTACCCGGTGCGGTAGAGAAATGTCATCCTTTTACACAATTCCAGTGTTGGCAGAGAACCGTCCGTCCTTTCACACAATCCCAAGTATTGGTAGAGAACCGTCGTCCTTTTACACTCTCCTAGTGTGGGCATAGAACCCTTCGGCTGTTCACACTCTCCAAGTGTAGGCAGCGAACCCTTCGGCTATTCACACTCTCCAAGTGTAGGCAGCGAACCCTTCGGCTATTCACACTCTCCAAGTGTAGGCAGCGAACCCTTCGGCTATTCACACTCTCCAAGTGTAGGCAGCGAACCCTTCGTCTGTTCACACTCTCCAAGTGTCGGCAGAGAACTGGATCTCCTTGACAGATCTTCTCACAAAAATCTAGAAGGAAGAAGGAAAAGAGTGAAGTAATCCCAATTCACAAGTAGAGATTCTTACCTTTAAACTCCAAGTGAAGCCTTCACGCTCCAATGGTA
>NW_021319872.1:602363-633026 GCF_001605985.2 Dendrobium catenatum | reverse complement strand
ATGTACGATAATTTAATTTCGTCTGGACGAAAATTTTACAGAGAACAAATCGTCCTGGATGATATTTAATTTTGTCCTGGATGAATAGGACTTAGAAAAATTTTTCAAGCCAGTTCCTATTCGTTCCATGTGCTCAATAGGAGATAACTGTCTGATCATCCCGTATGAACTAATATCGTCCCGTACGATCAGTATAAATTTTATATGATCTCCTTATGTGTGTGTGTATATTTTTATTCACTCAAATTACAATTACTCCATTTCAAATTTATTTCAAAGAAAAGTACAAGCTTCAAATTCACAAAGTATCTCATGCTGAATTTGATTTGAAGTCTTCGTAGTCTGGAGTTCGATTTTTCTAAAATGTTAGTATACACAAGAGCAAATACAAATCTTCTAAAATTCTTAAGAGATAACTGCACATTTGAACAATAATGTTTGGAATCATCAAAACTATACAAGTTGCAAAAATGTAAAGCATGCAAATAGCAACTATCTTAACATTTACAACTTGTGTGATTCTATCAATGTGATTTTACTTTAAGAAGGCAATAATATAACTCAACGAAGGAACATAGTTATACTATATTAAACATATGCATGCTTCCCTAAGATTACTTTGGGATGAAGAAGCTACAAACATCATAAACAATAGGAAACAAACAATGTTCATTACTGAAGACATACAACACTGAAGATACACAATAGAAAGATATATGATACTTAAAACTAGTGTTATTGTTCTCTACTGATAGTACTTGGGAGATTGTTTATATTCTAAGTTCGAGGAAGCATCTTTCCCTCAGCATCTTTTAATTTGAAAGTCATGGGCTTCACCATAGCTGCTACTAAGTATGGACCCTCCAAGAGGGGGGAGAGTTAATTGCGTTGAGGGCCTTTTCATTCTACATCGATACTGCATAAAATTAAATATCCAATTGATATACGCTGTAGTTTCATCCTTTAGTTATAGTGAAGGGAAACTCTCTGGCGATATGCAGTAACCTTGAGCATTGTCTCATTTCTTACTTCTAGAAGGAGATCAAGGTTGCACCTGAGCTTTTCTTCATTACCGTTGAAGTCAAAAGTTTAAACTCTTTAACTTGGGACTCCAATATCGATGGGAATAACAACTTCTGTTCCAAAGAAGAAATTATATGGGGTTTCTCCCGTTGGAATTTCTATTGTGGTACGATAAGCCCAGAGGATATTTTGGAGCTCGTAAGCCCATTGCACCCCAGCCTTCTCCAACCATGTCTTCAATCCCTATAGAATAGTTTGATTGATGACCTCTATTTGTCTATTAGTCTGAGGATGGGCCATAGTCGTGTGTACTAGCTAAATGTGAAGATCTTTGTAAAATATGATAAAGACCCTTTTAGTGAACTACGCTCCATTATCGGTAAAAACTTTTGTGGGAATGCCAAAACGACATATTATATTCTTCCATAGGAACTATTTGATATTTACTTTTGTGATTTTTACCAGAGATTTTGCTTCCATCTATTTTGTGAAATAGTCTACAACTAGGACGATGAACTTCCATTGACTCGTGGCTATAGGAAAGGGTCCTATTATGTCAATCCCCAACTGGGCAAAAGGCTAGAGACTCTGTAATATTGGGATATCTATGGCAGGTAGATGGGTGAGGTTAGCATGTAACTAACAACTGTTATATTTTTGTATAAGCTCTAGTATGTCCTGCTTCATCGTTGGCTAGTAAAACCCCTATCTCATGACTTTTTGGGCTAACGCCCTTTTACCCAAATGTTCTTCACAGATGTCTGAATGTACTTCTCAGAGTGCATAATTTGCCTCTGAAGGAGGAATGCACTTGAGGTAGGGTCTCGAGAAGGCTCATTTGTACGATTCCCCATTAATAATAATAAAGTTTGCTACATTCCTCTGAAGTCGTACTGCCATCGTCAGGTCTTCAGGAAGAACGTCTTCTTATAAGAAAGTTAAAATGGGATCAATCCAGGATGTCTCTCTTGGCTCGTCGATCGATTGTGTTATCCATAAGCCCGAAAAACTTGGGAAGTTCATCTCCTCGATAAACTTTCTTTTGAAAGTGTCATTAGTTATAGAGGTAGCCAGTTTAGAGAGGGTGTTTGCTTGTATATTTTTCTCTCCTAGAATATGGATGATATGATATTTATTTATACGGGCTAAGAGCAGCTTGATTATCACTACATGAAACTCAGGAAAAACCGGCGGTTTTTTTCGGTAGCTTTTCTGGTAATACCGGTCATTTTAAAAAATACCAGCAGCTTTTTGGCAATTCTTAAGCCGCCAGTAAAATTGGCGTAGGAAACCCTTACCGGCGGTCTTTTTTTGACGACTTTATTAGCCGACGGCCTTCTGACGGCCCATACCGCCGATTCTTATCAGATTGTGTACCGGCGGTGTTCCGGCCGTTGCGCCGCCGGCCATTTTACCGACAGCTAACCGGCGGTCCATTCACCGACGGCTTGCCGGCGATTACAGCGGTCGATACACTGTTGGTACACTGTCGGTACAATACCGGCGGTTACCCAGCGGTCCCCGATAACGGTCTTACCGGCGGTCTACACCGCCGGTCTACTCCACCGGTCATTCGCCGGATAACTGCCGTATACCATCGATGAACCGCCGGTACTTTACTGGCAGTTTAAAGAATAGACTGGCCGCGTCAATCAGCCATCCGGTATCGTCGTTTCTAGCGGCCAAACTGCCAGTTAGCCATCAAAAATCTGTAGCATCTGAAAAAAAAATTGACAGCCTCCCCTCTATTTGAGGGAGGTTCACCCTAAGTTCTAAACCTGCATAAAAAGCAACAACAACAAGTTTTGGGCAACACGCCGCTATATTCATCACAAATATATTCATAAGCACAAACAAACAAGTTGATAATCAAACATTAAAAAGTTCTAAATAAGTTCATCAAACATAAAACAAGCTCACAAGTTCTAAATTCAATAAGGTTACAATCACAAGTTCACAAGTTCGAAATACAATTATCAAACATAAAAAAGATCTAATCCTCAGCTGTATCCTTGCTGTCTGGAGATGATTGCTCCTCTTGTTCCTTCTTCCTTTGATTTTCAACACTGTAAGATTACAGCTCTTCTTGCTTTTCATTTTGAACCTTTCTCATTTCTTCAATATCTTTAGTCAGCGCTGCAACCCTCTCGCTTATAGATTCTTTAGCTCCACTTCGATCATGAAATGCTGAGGTGGATGAACTGTCTTCATAAGCATAGCCCTGTGAACCCAAGCCATATACCCTCCCCCTCTATCTTCCACCATCAACATCTGACCATGTATGATACTCAGAAATGTGGGCTGATCCTGAAGACGATCCCTCCCCAGTGGACTGTCGACTTTCTTGAGCTCGTACAAAATCATCCTGCGAGAATAAATCCATAAAATATATTGATATTACAATTAGTTTTATTAAAATAAAATTTTATTCTAAAACTCTAAAAAAATTTACTCACATGAGCCTTCTTAGCCTTTTCATCAACCCACTGATGGTCAGCTTGATGTTGATGAGTTCTTGTATGCAACTCCAGTGGTGTTGGCTCCCGACCAAGATATTCTTTCTGAAAATTTAAGATATAGTTATAATAACATAGATATATTTAAATAAACTAATTTAAAGCACTTACCAGTCATCGTCTATGTTCCGTATGAGGAACATATTCACCAGTATGAAGAGAGTTTCCTAAACCCCCACAGTTAGAGGCTCTGTTCTGCTTATTATGCTCTCTTATTTTTCTAAACTCAGGGGTCTCCCAAGCACTACTCAGATCAGCCCGAACACCATCTACAATCCAATTTGGATGCTGCCCGGACTTTCTAATATTCATGAACATGTCCCTGAGACGGGTCGCTCCTCTTCTCTCAAAATTGGTTCTGATCCTCATGCTATGCTTAGGCAACTACCTAAATTCTTTATATAAATATTAAGCATTAATAAAAAGATTAGTACAAATTAAATCACAATTTTGAAATCATGCCAAATTAGTATACATGAAATTCTCTAAACCACATATCTTTAACCGCCTTTGGGATCTTCTTTCAGGATAAGTAAGGAGCATCAAATTTGTGTTTTATAATATCCCGGATCATGTGTATAGGTGGCCTTGAAGAATTGAAGTTGCAGATTACTTTTTTTTGTTAATAACATGTAATATATTAAAATACAAACAACTTAATAACATAAAGTGAACTTACTTATCACCCTTATGCTCAATGTATTGACGCTTATCTGTTGCAGCTGCATGATCGCCAGCACCAACCTCTGGTGGTATAGATGGTCCACCGTGTTCATGCTGCACCGGATAGGGGTAGTAATATGGGGTAGGGGTAAGGAGGGTGAGGACTAGTGGACGGCCCTGCTTCTTGTGATGATGGTGGGGGGTAATATGGATAGAATGGAGCGGCATGTGTCTGATCTGGAGAGGGGAAGTGAGGACTCGTCGAGGAAGGAGGAAAGTGGCTAGGGAAGTATGGAGGTACAATAACAGGTGGATCTGAAGGTCCCTGACCTGCTCACTCGGGGACTGCTACTGGTCCCTGGGTGGTGGTGGTGGTGTAGGTACAATAGCAGATGGAACTGAAGGTCCCTCACCTTCATCAGGCTGTGTGGCTCTGCTAGGAGTAATAGTAAACTTCTTCCGGCGAAACTTTGAGGAAAATGTTTTACGAGGAGGATCGTCTCCTACAGTCATTTGCATTAAAAAATGATTAATAAAGCATTGTAATATATAAAAAGAATAAATAAAAGAATCAATTAATAAAAAAGTACAATTCTACAATTCTAAATATAGCAGAATACAAATAAAATAAGCAATTAATAAAGTAGTTAATGAATTACAAAAAATAGTTAATGAATATATGTTAGAAATTAATAATTTCATTTCTTAGAATTAAAAAAGTACTATTCAAAATATTACAAAAAAGTAAAATTCTACAATTCTAAATTATAAAAACTACTCATCAGAATCATCAAAACTATTTTCATCGCTCTCAAGGGTATCTTCACTTTCATCCTCGTTCTCATCTTCGCCTGAGGTAGTTGAACTATTCACATCTTCTAACTCCATTTCCATACTAGAGGTTATAGTTGGCATCTCCTCAATTTCAACAAGCCTACAATTTGACATCTCATCCTCTTGATGTGAAGTTGCTATAATGTATTGTTGATCAATTATTTCCCATACTTTTATTTTTATGACAGCTAGCCAATCTTGTTTGTCTCTATGACCACTGGGATATTTGCTGAAATAAACTTAGATAGCTTGACTTGCTAACACAATTTGATCAAACTTCTCGTATCTTCTACTATATTTTACAGCTACTAAATCATATGTAGAATGAACCTTTGTGCCTCTATTCTGTACTGGATTATACCATTGACCGTTAAACAAGCATACAAAGTTCTCATCTTTACCTGGGTACTCCAGGTCAAGAACCTCATTCAAAATACCATAATAATCACACTCATCTTTTTCATGAGTGTTCCCTCTAACAAATAATCCACAATTTTTAGTTTTTCTTCCTTCACTCCACGACTTGGTATGAAATCTGAACTCATTCACTATATATATTGGCTAAGTTTTTACTTTTCGCATTAGACCCCATGCTAGTGCTTGCAAACCTTTATCGAAATATTTATTATCAGGGTTTTGTACCTAGAAATATTTTTAAATATTAGTATTTTTTATAATAAATAAGATTTAAATTTTTAAAATTGATGTGCTTACATATGATCTGAACCAAATTGGAAATTCATTTGCAACAACTTGCTCAATATCCATCGAATCTGTCAAAGGTAAATTGCTTACGAAATACCTGGTGACAAATAATACTTTAGTATTTTAAATTAATAAATATTACTCATTATTAACATTATACAAGAACTTACTCAAAGACTGGCTCAACTTATTCACAGTTCAGTAGCACATACAAATTTGTTGTATTTATTTTTAAATCGCTGAGAAATCTTTCAACACATTTGTCACTAGGCTTTCCATGCATTCTAAATACTGATAGTGCATGAGGTGATTGTACTTCTACATCGAAGTCCATGTTACGACCAATCTTTATTCTTGTACTCCTTACATGGGGCTCAAAGTAGTAGGAGCAAAAGTGAGTTGTTTCTTGAGACAAATATGCTTCACATATTGATCATTCTAGTCGTGCTTTATTCTTAACATATTTTTTCAATTTGTTCAAATATATATTAAACAATTACAATCATCAAGTTAATAAAAATATGTTATCTCAAATTATTCAAAAATATTGGAGACTTAATAAAAATTTGAATCCATTTACCTTTCGAAAGGATACATCCAACGATATTGTACAGGTCTACTAACTCTATCTTTATAAGGTAGATGGACTGGAAGATGTTCCATAGAATCAAAAAAACCTGAGGGAAATATCTTTTCTAACTTGAAGAGGATGATTGGTAAGTTATCCTCGTACCTCCATAAAGCATCTTCGCTTAGTTTAAAAAAACATAGGTATTTGAAGAAAATGCTAAACTCAGTCAATGAATTTGATATGTAATCGGGTAACATACATACTATGATGGGAAGAAGAACCTCCATAATTATGTGACAATCATGAATTTTGAGTCCAAATATCCTTGCAAATTTCATGTCAACACATCAGCTTATATTTGATCCATAGCCATCAAACATTTTAAAACCTTTAAACCACTGACATATCGATCTTTTTTGCTCTAATGTGAAAGAGTACGGTGCTTTGGGCTTCATTATTTTACCGTCGGTTGTTTTTACTAACTCCAAATTTTTTCGCCGGTAGTACTCTTTAATGTCCATCATTTCTTTGACATTATCTTTACTCTTACCTTTAACATCCATAATTATATTAAAAATATTATCCAGGAAGTTCTTCTCAATGTGCATAACATCCAGATTATTTTTATCAAATTAATTCTCCAATATGGTAATATCCATAAAATACTTTTTTTAATCCAATTATGTTCAACACCATAACCCAAAAATTTAGACTATGATAGCATTGAAAAATTAATAATTGTTGGAAATTCAGAAAGTCTCTGTAGTACATCATCACCACTTAATCTGGGTGGAGGAGGCGACCGCTCAAGTCTGTTTTTAATGAATGCTTTCTTATTTCTCTGAAACTAATGATTAGCAGGTGGAAAAATATGATGACAATCAAATCAAGTATTTTTTTCCTCCATGTTTTAGTGTGAAAGCTTTACTATTCTCCATGCAGTAAGGACATGCTAATTTTTCTGCTATTCTCCAACCAGACAACATACCATAAGTTGGAAAATCACCAATGGTCCACAACAATGCAACTCGAAGGAGAAAATTTTGTTTTGTTGATATGTCACATGTGAGCACTCCTTCCCATAATAACTTGAGGTCGTTAATTAATGGTTGCAAATAAATATCAATTTTTACTTTTGGATTATATGGTCTAGATATTATAAAAGTTAAGAACATGTACGGAGTAGTCATACACATCTCTGGTGGAAGATTGTATGGTGTTAATATAGCTGGCCAATAAGAGTACGGTGTAGCTGTTTGACTAAAGGGGGTAAAACTATCAGCACATAATCCCAATCTTATGTTGCGGGGTTCAGCAACAAATGAAGCATGCACTCGATCAAAATGTTTCCATGCTTCAACATCTGATGGATAAGAAAGAACACCACTTTTGATATTTTCTCCTTATGCCATCTCATATGGCCTGCTGAACTCATTGATGCATAGAGTCGCTGAAGTCTTGGAATGATTGGTAAATAAAATAAACGGGAATATGACACATCTTTCTTTTGATGACATTGTTTTCCCGAATTTGGCTTAAACCGAGGAGCATTGCAGGTGCGACAATAAACTTCTGCTGCATCATTCTTATAGTATAACATACATCCATTGATACAACAATCAATTTTGATAGCAGTGAGATCTAGTTTGGATACTAACTTCTTTGTTCGGTACAAGTATGAGGGAATTAAATTGCCCGCTAGATTACTTTCTTTCATAAGACCAATAAAGTAATTGAAATAATCACGGGGAATATTATACTCAGTTTTAATACTTAGCATCCTCACTATAATGGATAATTCTGAATGTGTACTGCAACCATCCCAAATTGACTTTTGAACTGAATGTAATAATTCAAAGAATTTTTGTATTTCTGCATTTGGTGGCTCTTCCACACTAGACCTTAAATTATGACCTGCTACATCAAAAATAAGTTCTTCATAGGGTCTACTCATTTGATCTTCATCAAATGTTTCATAAGCTGTAGATGAACCAGCATGAGCATCTCTGTGTGGCTCGTACTCGCCATGTGATGTCCAAATCCATTAGTTTGAAAGAAATCTCCTACGATATAAATCAAGCTTCACATCATCGGGCTTGGGGAATACTAGATTTTTATGCTTCAAACATGGACATCTAAACATTTTATCAAACTGAAAGGAAGGCAGTTGAGATGCAACTTGAATGAAAGTTTCAACTCCATGTATAAATTCAACTGTCAATCCTTTTTGACTCGACAATAATCTGTTATACATCCAATATCTCTCTTCTTGGATAGTCATTTGGACGTTGGAGCAAACATCCCCCTACATACTTACGAAAACATTTATTAGAACACGTGTAGACGTGCTATACTTTAGGTGGATGAGTGGATTTACTCTTTGAAAAGATTATGAAATAACATATAAGTGAAAAGATTAGAGTAGCTCTAGTGGCATAAAACATCAGCCTTTAAATGTATGATTCTTAAAAGAAAATCGAAGTAACCAACAGAATTCCAACAACCACCAAAGGGAGGGGAACCGAAGTCATGGGATGTTGTTAGGTAACGATCTCCTTCTTCCTTTGGTCGATAGAGAAAACGTCCAAGGAGGGAAATATTAAATATTTCCTCAATGTGATAGAAGGGATATCAAAAGAGTGGGACTTACATCTCAATCCTTGTGATTGAAAAAGCCAAGGCATCACCTCAATGTGGTAGAGAAGATGTCAAAATGAGACGTACAACTTGGTTAAGTGGAGACCAAGAAATACCAAATATCTTCTCAATATAGTAGAGAATGCACCAAAGGAGTGGTAGAAATTCTAAGTGTCCCCTCAATGTCAGAGACGAGGCACAAAAGGGAGGAAGTGGTGTGTGATTATGGATATGATGGTACATTCAACTTGATAGATGTGGTTTCAAGCAAGCCCAAACATCTTCTCAATGTGATAGAGAAGATGTTAAAAGTGAGTCTTGTATTTTGGTAACATGTGACTGAGAAAGCCCATACTATCTTCTCAATATGATAGAGAAGAAAGTATCCTAGACTTACATCCTTCTTGGGTCAGGAATGTTAGTCGATTAACCCAATCGAGTGTAAATGTGCATCATTCACAATGAATGGGAGATGGCCACATACTAGACTAACTACATGAAAATAATGTGTTTGATATTAATAATTGCATTAAAAAAATATGTAATCAAATAAATAGAAATAATATACTACATTTAGCTTTTGTTAATGTATCACATTCAATTTTTTTATTTCAATCACATAAATAATACTAAGCTCTATTCAATATTTGTGTGCCGGTCTCTCTCCCTCTCTCTCTCTTTTCTCTCTCCCTCTCTCTCTCTCTTTTCCCTCTCTCTCTCTCTCTCTCTTTTCTCTCTCTCACTCTCACTCTCACTCTCTCTTTCTCTCAGATACACTTGCTTGCTCTCTTTGTCTCTTTATATCTCTCTCCCTCTTTCTAGCTCTCTCTCTATCTATCTATCTATCTCTCTTGCTCTCTCTCTCTCTCTCTCTCTCTCTCTCTCTTTTCTCTCTCTCA
This sequence comes from Dendrobium catenatum, assembly GCF_001605985.2. Classification (NCBI taxonomy): domain Eukaryota; kingdom Viridiplantae; phylum Streptophyta; class Magnoliopsida; order Asparagales; family Orchidaceae; genus Dendrobium; species Dendrobium catenatum. Next base: position 623,178 of record NW_021319872.1, on the reverse strand, counting down.
CTCTCTCTTTTCTCTCTCTCTCTCTCTATATCTCTCTCTCAATCTCTCTCTTGCTATCTTGCTCTCACCCAAAGTCACAATTAACCCATTAGATCTATCATTACTAAAATTACACTTAATAAATTCAAATTTAGATCTACTTAAATGATTACAAGATTACAACATCTTGCAAATGTCTAGATTACAACCTAAAGCATACACTAAGTTACAAACTCTTGCAAATGTCTAGTGAGATCAAATAATCACAGAAAAACATTCAAGTTTACCTTCAAATCCCAATTTTCCTTCAACTCCCACGAAGGGCGGCCGCTGTGAGATCGACGGCGGCAAGAGATCTAGCTTTAAGGGCGGCCGGTGTGGGGTCGACGCCGGAGAGAGGAGAGGTCGTCGACGTTGTCAACGCGCTCGATCGAGTGAGAGGAGGGCGGAGGCGACTCAGAAGCTCGACAGAAGAGAGAGAGCGAAAGAAGAGAAATGAAATGGGAGGCTCGAGCCTATTAATTTTAGGGCTTTTACTAGCAGCCTTCCGGCGGTCTAGGCCGCCGGAACGGAAATAACTTAACAACGGCGGTCTGAGCCGCCTGTAAACTGCCGGTAATATTGATGTCCGGTAGTTTATATGGCAGTTACATGACTGCCGCTAGTACCGGCGGCCTAAACTTAAATAACCCCCGGTTTGGCCGCTGGTGATAGTCGGCGGCCTAACCGCAGGCAAAACCGCCGTTATTACCGATAACTATATAACCGCCGGTCAAGGCTGTTGGTAATGGGTGATTTTCTGTAGTGTATATTGCAATATAGGGCCAGTTGGGGGTTGTGAATGTCGATCTCTCCCTCCACCTATGAGGCAATTAATTATGAATCAATGTAGACCACCAAGTTTTGTACTTCATAGTCGATTGCCATCCTTAACCCAACAACAAGGGCCTTGTATTATATTATGTTGTTCATTACAAGGAACTTAAATTAGAGTTCATATTCAAGAGTATCTTATTATGGAGAGATCAATAGAACTCCTGCCCCAGCACCAGAACCTCCGGAGGCTCTATCAACATATAACATCCAGCACAGGGGAGAGGGAGAAGCACTCGGTGGATTGTTAGATATCGAGGTGGTGCATTCATCCAAAAAATTTGTAAGTACTTGATATTTGATATCAGGTCTAGGGATGTAGTGAATGTCAAACTCTCACAATTCTATAGACCACTTGATGAGTCTGCCAGAGGCTTATGGCTTTTGTAGGATTTTTCTTAATGACAAATTTGTGTAGACTTCGATTATATAGGCTTGGAAGTAAAGGCATAGCTTTTTGTCTTAGTACGCTAATACCAAAGTTTTCTTATCTGCTGAGGGATAACATCCTTTTATTTTAGATAAGATCTTACTGACATAATATATATGATATTTTATAGCATTTTCCTCCCAGATCAAGACTGAACTGATTACCTGGGTAGAAACAGCCAAGTATAAATATAATCTTTCTCCTAGAACTGGTTTTGAGAGTAGCGGAGGTGAGGCTAGATAGGTTTGGAGCTGCTCGAAGGCCTCTTGACATTCATCAGTCCATTGAAATCCTGAGTTGCGAGCACCTGTGAGGATCTTGAAGAAGGGTAGATATCTATCTCTTGAGTGAGCCAAGAAGCGAGAGAGTGCTGCGATCCTTTTATTTAATCTCTAGACTTTTTTTTTATATTTCTTGGTGGCACCATGTTCTTTAGAGCCTTGATCATCTCAGGATTGACCTCAATCCCTTGGTGGGTAATTATGAAACCCAAAATTTTTTCTAAGGAACTCCGAATGTACATTTAGAGGGATTGAGGCGCATGTTGTAAGATTGAAAGAGACAGAAACATTATTTCAAAAATTTGAGATATGCTGAGATTTTTTAAGGCTTTTCATTAGCATATTGACTACATGAATCTTCATTGTATGCCCTATAAGGTCTTTAAACACCTTATTCATGAGGCGCTGATATATGGCTCCTGCATTCTTCAGTCTAAAGGGCATATCCTGGTAGCAGTATAGTCCTCTATCTATTTGAAAAGTTGTTGCCTCCTCGTTTGTGGGATTCATTATTATTTGATTGTAGCCTGAGTAGACATCCATGAAACTCAGCATTTGATGCCCAGATGTGGCATCAACTAGTTATTTGATACGAGGGAGCGAAAAGCTATCCTTCAAACAGGCCTTATTGAGGTCTGTGCAATCTATACACATCCTCTAAGCTCCACTAGTCTTCTTGACCATAACCACATTCATCATCCAGGTGGGATAGTGCACTTCTCGTATGTCAGGTGTTTATCGACTTCCTTTTTTATTGCTTGTTGGTTTTCTGGTGCAAAACTTTGCTTCTTCTAAGTAACTAGCTTGAATGTTGGGTTTACTTTAAGGGAGTGTATGATTACTTCAGGGGTGATTCCATGCATATCTGTTAGACTCCAAGTAAAGATATTTTGATTTCTTCGTAGAAACTCTACGTACTTTATTTTCTCTTCCTCTAAGAGTAACGATATGATCTGTACTATCCTTGAAGGATGTTCATCGGATAGGGAGATACAAGCAAGATCCTCAATGGGGGAGGCTTTTAAGGAATGTCCTCATTTTGCATATCAAAGTATTTTATGCTCAAGGTAATTGATGGGTGTGGTTAAGCTTGTCGAACATAATAGGATTGCACTTCTTGCTGATCTCCTCGTACTATGCCTATCCTTGATGGGGTGAGAAATTTTAGTTTGAGGTATGGGATCAAGGCATCGATCATGAAGATTAATTGAAGTGGCCTTCTAAATATAGCATTGTATGCTGACTTTGACTTTTTGACAATAAACTAGATGAAGTGCGTGGCCTGTCGAGAAAATTCTCTTAGCACAACGGGAAGGCTTATCATACCTTTCACTTATACAGGTTGATTGTCAAATCCATATAACAGATCTGTAGTAGGTTGGAGCTCCTATTTAGTGAGTCCCATACTGAGAAAAGTGGAGTATAATAAGACACCTACGGAGCTCCCGTTGTTGACCAAGATCATTTTGACTTTATAATACGGGTCGTCAATTCATGTACTTATTACGAGTGGGTATTGATGAGGGGTCTTTATTCTCTCTAAGTCAGAATCATTAAAGGCACTAGAGTGGTCGGTATGAGACTTCTTCGGTGTTGGCTCTGTTTATTCTAGTTAAATCTAGATTAGGTTGTTAAACCTAAGCATATGTCCCAATGCTAACCAAGAGGGGTTGGGGGTGAATTGGTAATTTTAAAAAATCTCTTGGATTTTAAAATTAGAAACTAGTTGATTCACAAATTAAGTTAATTAAAATTTCAAAATAAAACTTTTCAACCACGAAATTAAAAAATTTGCAGTAAGTAAGCAGCAAAAATTTAAACGACACAAAGATTTATAGTGGTTCGGTCAAATACGACATTCATCCACTCCCTGAAGACTCCATCTTCAAGTATTACACTATTACCAAAAGTTGTTGAGATAGTTGCTACTTAGTTTTGCATGTTTGATATTCTTACAACTTGTATATTTTTGATGATTCAAAATATTATTACTTTGATTATTATTTCTCCTAATATATTTTAGAAAAATTATTTTGCTCTTATGTGTACTAACATTTTAGGAAAATCATACTCCGGATTGTTGAAGACTTTAAATACAGATCAGTTTAGAGTTTATTGAAATTGAAGTATGTATTTTTCATTTTATTGAGTCTGAGAGAGTGTGAATGTAATTGAGCACAAACACACCAGAGGAAGTTTAAAATTCATATTTTTTAAATTGATCTTACTGTACGATATCACTTCGTATGGGATGATCTGGTCAATTACTTTTCCTGACGAGCATTGAACGAATAGAAATGAAAATATTTATTCTAAGTATGGAGCATATGGGATGATCCTAGCTTCATACATGGATGAACGTCTTGGGTCTATTCTCGCATGAAGATCATACTGGACGATCCTAGCTTCGTACAAGGATGAATGTCTCGGGTCTGTTCTCGCACAAAGATAGTACGGGACGATCCTAGCTTCGTATAAAGATGAACGACTCAGGTCTAGTCTCACACGAATATCGAATGGGACAATCCAAGCTTCATACTAGGATGAACGTCTTGGGTTTGTTCTCGCACAATTTTTTTTCTAAGTGTGGATCATACGAGACAATTGTAGTTTCGTACAAGGACGAACATCTTGGGTCCATTTTTGCTCATTTCGTCTCAATGTTTAATATAGACGAATTTTGAAATTTTCTAACTATTCATCTCGGACGAACTTGGTTTATACCAGACGATGATCAGATACGAAATGATTTTGTACTGATTCATAATAGGTTTGTATGCAATACTATTTAAACTATTTATACGTACAAACATACGATCGTACTGTATAATCGTGTACGCTCAAAATTAAAAAATTCAATTTTCTGGATGAATTTTCATGTATTTTATATAAAAGGTCCATTAAAAACTTATGTTAGAATCTACTTTTTAATCTTTGATTCATAATTTTTTAAGGGTAATTGAAGGGGAGAGTGTGAGAGAGTGTTTGAGAGAGATTTCTTGCTAGTGGAGTGTGAAGGGTTCACAAGGTTACTTAAATATACGGATATCTGTTTGATTTCTATTTTTCTAGATTGCTCGTGAGAAGATCTTTGAAGAAGATTCAATTCTCTACTAACACTTAGAGAGTGTGAATAGCCGACGTTTCTGTACTGACACTTGGAGGGTGTGAAAGGATGATAGTTCTATGCTGATACTTGGAGAGTATGAACAGTCGATAGTTCTCTGCCAACACTTGGAGGGTGTGAAAGGATGACCGTTCTCTGCCAACACTTGGAGAGTGTGAACAGCCGAAGGTACTCTGCCTATACTTAGAGGGTGTTAAATGACGAAGGTTCTCTGCCTATACTTTGAGGGTGTGAAAGGACGATGGTTCTCTGCTGCATTGGGATTTGGTGAAAGAGAGTTTTATAAAGGCTTCTTCGCCTTGCTATGGGGGCAAAAGGAGAGTCACTTTTGATAATAGTGTAATACCTAAAGAGGGAGTCTTCAGGGAGTGGATATAGGTTGTGTTTGACCGAACCACTAGAAATCTTTGTGTCGTTTAAATTTCCCTTGCTTACTTAATACAATTTTAATTTTGTGGTTGAAAAATTTGCTTTCAAATAACTTCAATTAACATGCTATAAATTGTTAACTAATTTCAAATATTAAAATTTAAGAGAATTTTTAAAATTATCATTTCAACCCCTCTCTTGGTTAGCTTTGGGACATAAGCTTAGGTTTAACAACCTATTTAAGATTCAACAAATGATATCAGAGCATTATTTCAAAACCATAAGTTTAGGCTACTTTTTAAAAAATTAGCATGACTACTTTTGAAAACTAGAACACACATGAAGGATATTTAATCACTAGACATCATTTGTTTGACAATATTCCTTTCAATTTTTGAAAAACACGTATGTCTACTATTGCAACCCATGACCCTGAGTTTGAGATTTTGATGATGACAAATAATGTCGTTTGAATTATCTATTCATTGAATATTATTTTATTTGTTATTGTCCATGAGTACTAACATTTCAGGAAGATCAAAAGCTACTCAGGATGACAGGAAGACTAAAAAAATGGGTAGATTAGGAGTATGAGTCTGCAAAGTATTTTTTTGTTTATTTTATTTTTATTTTCTTGAGTCTGGCCATAAAATGCATAAAAGTCTGAGCAACCATGCACACACACAGGGGGAGAGTGTCTTTAAATGAAAAATTTAGAGTTTTTCTTTCTCTGTAGATCGTACTGTACGATGTTATTTCGTACCGTACGATCAGAGCTTTGTAGGACGATTCTGTGAATAAATCGTACCGTACGAATGTAATTGCACTGTACGATATGTTCAAATCTAAAACCATAGCTATCGTTTTAACTTAAGTAAGTTATTTTATGCCGCTCGTACTGTACGAACACGTTCGTACTGTACGATTTATTTTAAATACTTACTTAGTTTAACTCGTGATTAGTGCAAGAAATCTGGGCTTAATTATAATTTAAACATCATACTATACGAACCCATTCATACAGTACGATGAATATAGACAAATTATAATCATCCCAAAGATCTTCCTGGATGATCTCTTGGGTTTTGTCTCATCGTACTGTACTATGACCATCGTACCATATGATGAACATAGACGATGTTTGATCATCCCGACTATCGTCCTGTACGAACAAAATTATTTTGGATCGTACCATACGATTTAAAATAATACTGTATGAATGTTTTTGAATTATTCGTACCACTTCGTACCAGGACGAAGTCTTTTTATACATATCGTACTGTATGATTAGAAACCGTACTGTACGATAGTAACGATTACTTTTGAAATCTCAGGGATTTTTGAGCCTGTTTTGATGTGAAAAACTTATCATATTTTGAGGGTATGAATTAGAGAGGAGAACGTGGTTAGAGAGGGATTCCGAGGGAGAGAGCTCTTGAGAAGTTCTTTAGGGTTTGAGAGAGGAAGGAGAAGGTGAGTGTTGTGAGGGAGAAGAGGTGTGAGGGAGATCACACGGTTGCTCCGAACTTGCTGCATGTTGCTCCTCCTGTGGCCCTAGAAGAATTTGTGGGAGGATCTCCAAGGGGAAAGGCTCTTCTACATCCTTGACCTCGAGGTACTCTGCTTTCTCTAGGAGGGAGAAAAACGAGAAGGTTCTCTGTCGTCGCCAGGAGGGTGAAAATAGAGTTTGATACTTCACCACGCCGGGTTGGTGAAAGGGAGTATTGTAAGGGCTTCTCTGCCTTGCCAAGGGGGGCAAAAGGAGAGTTATTGCTTGTAATGAAATACTTGGAGTGGAGGACTCCGGGGAGTGGACGTAGGTCATGGTTTGACCGAACCACTATAAAAATCTCTGTGTGCTTTTTTCCTTATTGTCTTTTTATTACTGCGTGCATTTTATTTCATATTTTTTGCTTGGAAAATTTTGTGAAAGAAAAGTTGTTTAAATCCTTTTTCCATGTTAAAATTTTAAAAGCATAAAAAAATTAGAACTCATGCTTAGATTTTAATTATTGTCTCACAATTCATCCCCCTCTTGTCCATCTAGTAACTTCATCTACATTTTTACAATCATTAGATTATCATATGTGGGTCTTAGTATAAGAAGGGTATACAAATCCAACTAGATTACTTGATGGCATTAGAGTTAAAACACCCATTATAAATTAGACTGTAAAAGAGCGTTACTTAGCACAACTTAATGCGAAATATTTAAACAGTTTCTTTTATGCACTTAAATCAGAAGACTACATGCGGGTACTTGCAAAAGTGGAAATGATATATGGGATAGATTTTATATTACTTATGAAGGGACTAATGAAGTAAAATAATATAGATTAAACATCTTGTTACATAACTATAAATTGTTTCATATGAAATCCAATGAATCTATTTTTGACATTTACAAAAGATTCACTCAGATAGTCACTTCTTTGCATGTATTAGGTAGGGAACTAACGAACGCTGAAATGATTAATAAAATTTTTTGGTTTTTTCCTACTACTTATGATGCAAAAATAGCTGTTATTACAAAGTCTAAAGATTTGATTATTTACTCTATTGATAATCTTTTTGGTTCACTAATTACCTATGAGCAAGGAGTGAGTCAAAGGAAGATTGATGCAGGTGAACAATGAAAGGAGAAGAACATTGCACTGAAAGTGGAGGAATCAGAGAATGATCTTTCATAACCTGAGGATGAGGAAGTCATTGCCTTAATGAACAGTCAATTCAAGAGCTTTCTTAAAAGGAAGTAGAGGATAGACCACCAGTGGAACAGAGGTAAGTTTAATAAGAATGTTAAGGTTTATAATGATGTAATTTACTATGAATGCAGGAAATATGGACACATAAAATTGGATTGACCAACCTAAAAGCCACTCCTAGCAAGGAGAAGGTAGAGAAAAAACTAAATGTGAAGAAGAGTAAGAAGAGATTCCAAAGAGCTTTTGGGCGGGCTCGGCTTCGGATTCATTAGAAACATAAAAGGAGGGGGAAGTTACTAATTTATGCTTTATGGCTGATAATCTTGATAAGTCAGATCAAAAAGATGTATGTGACTTAACCTATGCTAAACTGTTAGAAGTTTATGAAAGAATTTATGATGCATATAGAAAGCTAAAAAAATGCATGCTAGTCTGAATTTAGAAATGCAAGAATAACAAAGAGAACACAAAATTCTTAGAAATGATCATACATTGATAGATAATAATCACATGAGCTTACTTGATGAATTTGATGACTTGAATAAGAAGAATGATATTTTAAGATCATCCTATGCTCAATTAGAAAAAGAATTTAAGAATTTTAAGGATGAATCACAGAATAAAGAACATTATTTGAATTATAGTAATAATGTGTTAAAAGATTTAAACATATTTATTAAATTGAAAGTAAAAGCTCTTGAGGAAAATAGAATACCACAAACACTTGAAGATTTTACTAATCCTATTTTGTATCCAAAAATTTTAAAACCTAAGAAGAGACAGAGTAATTATAAAAGATTGAGAAATCTATTTTTTGAAGTTAAATATTATTCTTGTGAAATAATAGGACACATTGCACACACTTGTACTTTGGATAAAAAAATTCATTTATTGTGGAGACCTAAGATGCATAACTCAAGTCATATCATACATGCATCTATTTTTAAATTGCCAAAAGGAGAACCCAAACTTGTTTGGGTTCTCAAGTCTAACATTTGATAGTTTTGCAGGCACACTCTCATATAAGATCTTGTGAGAGCATTTGGTATGTAAACAATGGTTGCTCAATGCATATGACTAGAGACACTAAGCAATTTATATCGTTGGAAGCCAGAAGTGGAGGCAGAGTTACACTTGAAGATAACACCACTAAGAAAATGGTTGGATCAGGTATGATTGGAAACTTGCAAACTTTTTTCATTGAAAATATGCAACTTGTAGAAGGCTTAAAGCAAAATTTGTTAAGTATTAGCCAGCTATGTGATAAAGAATATAGTGTAAAAGTTTTTCCTATCAGCTGTATATTAAACCTATATGGTAATGATGTTTTGCAAGGTTTAAGGGTAAATAATATTTCTATTCTAGATTTAAATTGTATTAAAACTCCTAATACTTTCTGTTTGAAAACCATTTCTGATGAATCATGGTTATGGCATAGGAAACTTTATCACTCTAGCATAAAAAATCTTAGTAAAATTACTCAAAAGGAATTAATTAGAGAAATACCAAGATTAGACTTTACTAAGAATCACCTTTGCGATGCATGCCAATTAGGAAAACAAGTGAAGTCCTATTTTCAGTCTAATAAGGATCTTAAAACTAGTAAACCTTTAGAGATTTTACATATGGATCTTTTTGGGTCAATTTGAACTATAAGTCTAGGAGGGAAGGTATACGAATTTGTAATTATACATGATTTTTTAAGATTCATTTGGGTTAAGTTCTTATATCATAAGAGTGAATCATTTGAGGAGTTTAGAGATTTTTTTGACTTATATTTAGAAAAAACTAGGATGTGAGATTTTAACAATCTAAAGTGATCACGGTAGTGAATTTGAAAATAAAAAATTGATAATTTTTATAAAGAGAAAAGAATTGATCATAATTTTTCTGCACCTAGAACCCCTCAGCAAAATGGAGTAGTCAAAAGAAAGAACAGAACATTAATAGAAGTCGCTCGAGCCATGTTGGCAGAATATTCAGTTCCTAATTATTTTTGGGCTAAAGCGGTTAGTATTGCATGTTATTGTTTGATTGAAAAAATATATAGTTTTGAAAAAGATTAATTTTGTTTAGGAATAATTTGAATTTTAATTCTGAAATCAAACATCCATTAATGATAATATATCACCTTGAAAGGTGAAAATAAAATCCCTTAATAAGTTTTGATTTAGGATTATAAATTTTATCCTAAATATCATAGCCAAATTTGAGAGAGAACTACATATGATCCTAAAGGATCAAAATGGTGTTCAATCAAGTATTTAGCTATTATAATTTGGATATAGTATCATTAATTTTGTACTCGAATTCACAACAATGACTGATATATATCCCCGAAGGAAGAAAATATCACTCATTGCCTATTATTTAAATACAATAATAATGATCGCCATTTTTTTTGTTTGAATTCCCAAAGATAATTAATTGAAGTTTTAAAATCTTGAATTTTAAAAATCTATTCTGGGTTTCTAAATCTCCTATGAGCGCAAGCTCTCGTAGTTAATTACATTGTAGGAAATTGGAGTTTCCTACGAATACTCTCGTTTAAAATAACGATAAAAATTTTATTTAAGAACTCAGAGATCGATGTCAAAGGAGGTAAGGATTGGAAATTTCAATGGAAAATAGTTCAATGTTGAGCACTTATTTCTAGAGTCAAAGAAAGAAGTGTAGGAGGCACTTGGGATTCTGAAATAATTCAGAAGTGCCTCAATCTATCCTAAATGTTGGGCTTGAATTTGAATTGAAAGAGATTTAAGTTTGAGTAGTCAATTTTATTAGATTATTGGGATTCAATTCCCAGAGGTTGAGATCTTATAGTCCGAGCTTACCTCGGAACCTAAGTCTAAAGTGGATACTGAAAATCTGTGACCTGAACCTAGCTAATACAATAAAAATCTGGACTTACCCGATCCTAGATTTGGGAGCCAGCTAGACCACCTAGGCGTTTTAAAATCATGGGTCCAATTTTTAATGTTGAGTGGTAGGGATGTTAATTAGATTAAGTTTGAGGAGTTGAGGCCGACATCTAGAGCAGATCATAATTGGCCCTTTGATGTCTAAACATATGCAATTAAAATTTAGATATTTAATTTTTTTACTAATGCAATGCATGCATATAGACTCAATTAAATGATTTAAATTTGAAATGAAGAAGTTTTAAAATCAGGCTTAAAAGTAGTTTTTATCCTAAAGAAGCACAGATTCTCTTTGGACAAATCTGCACCCTCATAGGCCAGGTGGTCTGCCAAAACCCACAGGCAGGGAGGTGCCTAGAAAAAGGAAAGAAGATGCAATAAATATGTATGCGAACTCCCGGTGGTCCCTGGCTTACTTCTTAAATTTGTTAAAAATTTTAGGTTATCTTAAAAATTTTTAATTTTAATTTAGTAGAAAAATTTTGTACGAGTCCTTATGAGCCTACAAGCGACTTCCAGGCTAAAAAAAATATGACATGCAAATAAAAAGACTAGAAAAAGCAAGTGATTATACTACATAATCAATTAAACAAATCAATTAAATTAAATTCTCAAATTAAATATCCATGTGGAAAGTGCCACTTAATATTACAAACTAAGGTCTGCAAAAAAGTAAAGTGGCCGGGCACCACTGACAATAACCCGGATTTCTAATCCTAAGACTTAAGTGACTTTGAGAATGGGTCTTCTCGCTATCCACTTCTTTGTCCTTTTTGTAGCTCCTTGGATCGTCGGATTTGGATATCCAAATGGAAAGAAACTCTCCCTTGGGTAGGGTGTTATCTTTTTTCTTCGGATATTTTTAATGTCATCCAAATTTGGAGCTCCAAATGGAGAGGGACTCTCCCTAAGGGATGTCCCTTCCTCTTTGGATTCCAAATTGGATGTCTGTCTAATATCCCATTCTCAAAGTACTTTAAAGTACAACTCAAATTATATCAAATTACATTTAGAAAATAAAAAAAATTCTAAAGTCGATCCTGCAGGGTTATCATAATAATCAGCAGTTATATAAATAATTCCAAGTAGTTATATCCATTCTCAAGCAGTTATAATCAATCTCAAGTAGTTAATATTTGAAATTTAAAGTGCTCAATTACTCACAACATAGAGAGCAAAAAAGTAAGTAAACAAACACATAAATTCTAAGCTAGCAAATAACATGCAGTGAAAAACCACAGAAAACATGGCACATAACTATAGAAAAATAAACACCGGTATATCCTAAAACTAGAGTTGGTTGTCCTAGCAAACCATCTAAAGTGGGTGCGAAAGGCTATGTGGTTTGGATATGTCCTATGTAGGATATTTGATTGAAGTTGCTTAAGGTTTGATTAGTTGGAAGGCTTAAGGGAAAAATTTAAGTTTGAGTTTAAGTGTTAATGATTTAAATTTTATTTTAATTATTTGTTGGATACCACCTTTTTTGCTCACTGAGGCCGTGAAGTTTATTTCACCTTCCATGGGGTTAATTTAATAGCCTCGTAGGCTTGGGTTACCTAGTGGTACCTGATAGGATTAAGTGACTTAAGTTGATTAAGGTTTAAAAATTAATAAATTATAATTAAAGTTGGTTGATTACTCGTTTTAAGTTTAATTAAAGATTTCTGGAATTTTAGAGTGATTTTTAAGTTTTAGAAATTTTTTGAATTATTTTAATCATTTAATTAAGAGTTAAAAGTTAAATTTTTTATTAAGGTTAAATTTTGGAAAGTTTGTATTTTATTAAAATATTAGACCTTAAGATGAGTTGTTAGACACTAAGTTTGCTATATTTGAATTTTTCTATAATTAGTTATGAAGGTTTGAAGTTTTGACTCGATTTTGACTTAAGTTTGACCAAAATTTAACTTTTTTGAATTTGAATAATTTCTGGAAGTTTAAAATTTTTAATAAATATTAGATTTAATTTTGAGTTGAATGCCTTTTAGTTTGTTCAATTTGGAGTTTTCTATAATTAATTGTGATTTTTTAAAGTTTGATGTATTTATTGAATTTTTTTGGAAATTGTTTAATTTAGGCCCTTTTAATTGATCTTACCCTAAATGAACTCTCAACTCCTTAAAATCAACTCGAAAGGTCAGGAATGACCTAAGAAGAGATTCCCAAGTGTTTGGGAATTTTCTAAATTTTCAATTATTTTTAATTAATTCAATTAATTAAATATTCAATTTGACTTAAAATTTAATTAAAGTTAAATTTACTTTTAAATTAAAGTTGTTTTAATTTTTACTGATTAATGATTCAATTTTGGTCAGTTAGAGGTATTATTTGTAATTTTTGGATTTAAAGTTAATTTATTAGAATTTGTAGAAATTTTGATGCTTAATTAAGGATTTAAATTTAAGTAAGTTAATTAAGAGGCTTAATAATTTTAAAAATTAGTGAAAAATTTTCTAAGGGTTGAACGTGTCACTAAGTTTAAATGGTTTAAATTTCAAGTCAAAAGGATGTATATCCTAATCTCTATAATTTCTCTAAGTTTTCTAAACATGTCCTTAATTATTATCCTTAATAATATCACTAAGTTTATTAGGTTTAAATCAAAGTTTCTAACCCTTGACCAATATATGTATGCATAAACATAGTCACAATAAATTCCTAGCTCTAGGAGAGCCAAAGCTAAGTCGTGTGTACTTCCAAAGCATGCAAAGAACAAAATATAAGTTAATTTATTAATGAGTTAATCAATGAACCATTACCAAAGTAATTGCCCATTGATTAACTATCATCCCCCACTAATTCTATTCAAATAGACTCAATTTATGCTTAAAATTTCAACGGATCTCTCAAGAGTTAAGGATTTAAATACATATAATTTTAAAATATTTAATTGTTTAAACTTTATTAAAAAAAATTTAAATTATTTTAAGTTAAATTTTAATCTCAAATTAGGGTAGTTTTAATTTTAAAAGTCTTAATATGAGATATTAATAATTCTTAATTAAACTCATATTGTTTTTAATGATTCCTTAAATATTATTAATGATTAGACATATATTTAACATAAATAAATATAATTAATATCAAATATAATTTTAAAATAATATCAATATAGGTTTTAAAATATGTTATGAAAAATCTGATAAAGGCAATTTAAAGCTTATTAATCAAATTCTAAAAATATTTTAATTAATACTTTTTGATTAAATATTAATAAAAATATAATATTTAATACTTAAAATAATTTAAAATAGGTTTATTATTATTTTAGATAAATAATTATTTCAAATTAAAGTGCTTGATTTACTAAAACTTTTGATATATAATACATAATTTTTTAATAAAAAATAAATTTTAAAATTATTTTAAACCTTTATGCTAATGAAAATTAATTAAATCTAAATTAATTTTAATTAACAGAATTGACGGCGGCGGCGGCACTGCGTGGCGCCTTCTGGTTCGTCCAGCCAAAAAGCACGGCTGCCAATCATCAGACAGCTGCGGACGATCATTACAGCGATGGTTGGCCAAGCATTAGTTGTAGACTGAGCTATGCGGTTCACTAATCCATGTAGGCGTGGATAATGAATCGTTTGATATTCCACCTTCTCAAACCGATAGTCTAGATGCAGCAGGACGGGAGATTAGAGCTCCAGGGCGGATCCGCGATCAGAGAGAACCACAGATTGATATGATCTGGACTGTTGATTGGAGGATTAACTGTCCAGAAAACATACATTCGCAACAAACTGTGAATGACGCCCTAGAATTGATTTTTTCCTCATTCTCCCAATCCATATGGTCAAAGTTCATAAAATTTTAAATATAGATAATAGAAATAAACATAATTAATGGGGATTTTATTTAATGGCTTAAAATGTTCTTAATCAAATATTATTTAATCCTAAGTGTCCTAAACTAGGGTTGAGTTTTTCACCTTGATTTGTGGATGGATTAAATCATTTAAGGAATTGTTGCATTTATAGGCTGTCCACGCTCCATATTGCTGAAGAGTTCACGAGCTGGAAGTGCCTTGATCGACTAGAGAGTCATTTTGATCAGCATTTTAATTAAATTCAGACTCACCTACAATAGCAGGATGCACACTACTAATAAGACATGGGTTGGATTTGAGGTCAGTTTGACTCGATGAACACTAACGTGGCTATGATGAATAGTTATTTTTCTATCTTTAACTAGCCACCTCCTCCAGATCAGGCCTCAGATCTATAGATGTACTTCTTAAGTGTTGCCTTTGCTAGTGCTTTGAGATGTGATGTGATGATTTATATGTTGTGTTTATATAATATTTTATGTACTTGTTTTATGTTCTAGTTTTTGTTCCTATTATTATTTTATCTTGTTTTTGAGTTTTATGTATAGATATCAATTGTGCTTCATTATATAATTTTTTTATATCAATAAAAAATATCTTGTTTTGTTTAGTTGATTTTATTATCTATTTGAAATGCTAGTTTACCTATATGATAATCCTGACTTAATTGATCTAAAAAGTGTTATAATATGAACTAAATTACAAAATAAATTTTATTAAGAAATCTACTTTTTCAAAAATATAAGTTAATTTATAACACGATCAAGTTAAGGGTATCAATCTCATGTTCTTTTTAGGCATACAAAATTTTAATATTATTATTATAATTTTGATGTCTTAATAATTGTTATTTATCTTTTTAATATAATTATTTTTGTACTTAGATAATTTTGAGTTTTTAGATTATTGATTTTGGAAAGATCAATTAAAAAAATTGAGAATTGTATAAGTGTACAGAAATCAAAAGAATGCACAGTGGTTCGCAAATTAAAAAGAGACACAAAATTAGGCCAAATACAAAAAGATGCATAAAGTATGCCACAAATATTTTAATGGATGTGCAATGTCGCCAAACAAGCGTATTGAAAATGTTCTTTCCTCTATCTTTTAATCTTCAATTTTAAATCAATCTAATATTCAATTATATTTTGTATTGGAATTTGACTTTAATTAATCTTCATTTTATCACTTTTACTATAATTCTCCTTATCTAATTGTCTAGATTGTTTCATGACCTTGATATATTTATCTTGTCTATGTTATATTTTAATTTAAAATTTATGAATCTTTATTTTTCTCTAATAAACATTAATCTTCTTATTACAATTATAATTCAATCTCTTTCAAAATTAATTATAAAAGGTTTCTCATATGACTTCTTATATTTCTTTTGTTTTTTCTTCTTTCTTCTTTTTATTGTTGTCAAAAGGGGGGAGAAATATTGTTTGTTTATTTGTTTGCTTTTGATTTTTAGTGTTTATTAGAGTTATTTTAATTTTCTATTTTTTTGTTTGAAGTGTTTTTGTGACTGGAGTGTTTTGTGGTTTTATGAAAAATTTTAAAAAATATAGATTTGTACTTAATAGAAATTCCCTTATATTCACATGCTTATTCATTTAGGGGGTGTTAAGGAGAAATTTAAGATTTTTAATTTTATTCAAATAATAATTATTTTGCTATCATCAAAAAGTGGGAGATTGTTGCGATAGTTGCTATTTAGTTTTGCATGTTTGATATTCTTACAACTTGTATGTTTTTGATGATTCCAAATATTATTGCTTTGATTATTATTTCTCCTAATATATTTTGGAAGAATTATTTTGCTCTTGTGTGTAATAACATTTTAAGGAAATCATACTTTGAATTATTGAAGACTTCAAATTAAGATCAATTTAGAGTTTATTGTAATTGAAGTATGTATTTTTCATTTTATTGAGTCTACGAGAGTGTGATTGTAATTAACTTAGCACACACACAGGAGGGGAGTTTAAAATTCATATTTTTTAAACTGATTGTACTGTACGATAACACTTTGTATGGGAGGATCTGGTTAGTTATTTTTCCTAACGAGCAGTCGAACGAACAGAAATAAAAATATTTTTTTTAAGTATGGATCTTATGGAATGATCCTAGCTTCGTACAAGAACAAATGTCTTGGGTCTATTCTCACATGAAGATCATACGAGATGATCCTAGCTTTGTATAAGGATGAACATCTGAGGTATGTTCTCACACAAAGATCGTTCGGGACAATCCTAGGTTCGTACAAGAATGAATATCTCGGGTCTATTCTCACACGAAGATCGTATGGGATGATCCTAGCTTCATAAGTTTCCAAGTTTCCAGATCGTACGGGTCTATTCACAAAAATTTTGAAAGTTTCCAATCATACATAATCTAATCACTTTCCTATTGGTGTTATCTCCAAGTGTAACCCTGCCTCCATTCCTAGCTTCCAGCGTTATAAATTATATAGTGTCTCTAGTCATATGCTTTTAGCAATGTCTATCTAGGTACCAAATGTTCTCACGAGGCCTTGTGTGAGAGAGTGCCTGCAAAACTATCAAATATTAGACTTGGGAATCCAAATAAGTTTGGATTCTCCTTTTGACAAAATAAAACTAGATGCATGTATGATATATTTAGGTTTATGCATCTTAGGTTTCTATACAAAATGAGTTTTCCTATCCATGGTATAAGTGTGTGCTATATGTCTAAACATGCCACAAAAATAATATTTTACTCCAAGAAATAGATTTCTCAATCTTCTATAATTACTCTATCTCTTCCTAGGCTGTAAATTTTTTTAATACAAATTAGGATTAGTAAAATCTTTAAGTGTTGGCAGTTTCCTAATTTTCTCGAGAGCTTGCACTTTTAATTTAAAAAATGTGTTTAAATCTTCTAACACATTCTTATTATAATTTAAATAATACTCTATATTATTTGATTCATCCTTTAAATCCTTAAATTCTTTTTCCAATTGAGTATATGATGATTTTAAAATTTAATTCTTCTTATTCAAGTCATTAAATTCATCAAATAAGCTCATGTGATTGTTATCTCTTTCCTAAGGATTTTGTATTCTTTTTGCAATTCTTATAATTCTAAATTCAGGTAGCATGCATTTTCTTAAGCTTCCTATATGCATCATGAATCCTTTCAGAAACTTCTAACAATTTATTATAAGTTAAGTTACATACATATTCTTGATCTAACTGATCAAGATTATCGGCTATTAAGCACAAGTTGGTGACTTCCTCCTCCTTTTCTATTTCTGATGAATTTGAAGCAGAGTCCACCCAAAAAGCTCTTTGGAATATTTTCTTTCCCTTCGTTATATTTAGTTTCTCCTTATTAGGAGTGGCTTTTAGGTTTGGGCAATCTGATTTTATATGTTCAGGTTTCTATATTCATAGCAAATCATGTCATAAAAAACTTTAACATTATTATTAAATTTACCTCTATTTCACTGTTGGCATCTCCTCTGCTTCCTTTTAAGAAAGCTCCTGAATTATCTAGTCATCATGGCATTGTCATCCTCATCCTCAGGTTGTGAAAGATCACTCTTTAACTCCTCCACTTTCAGTGCAATGTTCTTCTCCTTTCACTGTTCACCTATATCACTCTTCCTTTGACTCACTCCTTGCTTATAGACAATTAGTGAACCAAGAAGATTATCAATTGAGTAAATATTTAAATCTTTAGACTCTGTAATAGCATTTATTTTTGCATCATAAGTAATAGGCAAATAAAGGAGAATTTTATTAACCATTTCAATATTTGTTTGTTAACTACCTAATGCATGCAAAGAAGTGACTATATGAGTGAATCTTATATACATGTCAGAAATATATTCATTAGGTTTTATACAAAATAATTCATAGTCATGTAACAAGATGTTTAGTCTAGATTACTTTACTTTATTTATCCCTTCGTAAGTAATACAAAGTCTATCCCATATGTCCTTTCCACTTTTGCAAGTGGAAACCCCTATGTAGTCTTCTAACTTAAGTGCACAAACAAAATTGTTTAAACATTTTGTATTAAGTTATACTAAGTCATATTCTTCTACAGCCCAATTTGTAAAGGGAGTTTCAACTCTAATACCATCAACTAATCTAGTTGGTTTTGTATCCCCTTCTTGTACTAAGTGGTGGGAAAATTTATGTCACCACGCAGATTTTGATTTCTCCTATTTTGTAATCGAATACTGCATTGAGAATAAAGTACGGTCTCTAGAGGCCGACACAATATTCTATAATGGATTCAATATCAAAATAGGGTTTTGAAAATTGATATTTCTATAATCAAACATAGTTCAAAGAATAACATATCATATCAAAAGATTGACATGAAATTCTATAGAATATGTTTAAAAATAGAAATACGTTTTTTTTGAAAAAAGTTTATTCATTCTTTTTTTTAGATATGGCAAGAAAAATATTATATCATCTTAAAAGATGAACATAACATTCTTCAAGATATCCAAAAGCGAGAATGAGTTTTATAAAATTTATTATTTCTAAAGTTGAATATAACAAGTATAATATTATATTATCTGAAAAGATAATAATAACATTCTACAAGTCTATTCAAAATTAGAAATAAGGTTTTAAAAATATCTACGTTCCCAAAGATTTTTCCCTTGTTTTATACAAATAAAACAAGGTTTATTTTAGTCTGGGGTTCTCAAATCCCTATAGGAGCAAGCTCCTATAGTTAATTACATCTTAGGAGGGAAGCTCCTAAGAAAACTCTCAATTAAAGTAGTGATTTCATACCCTTTTGAGTACAAAGTAAAAGACAAGGAAACAGAAGTAGGAATTTTTCAAGGAGAAAGCTTAATGTTGAACATTTATTAGCGGGTCAAAGGAAGAAAAGTAGGAGGCGTCGGATTCTGAGAAGCTCAGAGACAACCTCAATCTATCCTATGTTGGGCATTACATTTTTAGGAGAAAATTTTATGTTTAAATTGACATTTTATTAGAAATTTGGGATTATATTCCCGAAGGGCGAGGACTTAAGATCTAAAAAGAATCTACCTCAGAACCTAAATCTAATTTGGGTACTACAAAGTAGTGACCCGAACCTAACTAATGAAATGCAAATCTGGACTTACCCCGGCCTGGATTGGCGAGCCAGCTAACCACCTAGGCGCTTTAAAACCATGTGTCCAGCCTCTTATGAAAGATTGGTAGGGATGTTGTTTAAGTTTTAAGGAATTGGGGGCCGACATCTAAGACAGTTCCTAATTGGCCCCTTAACTTATGTAGGGTGAAAAATGTCTAAAAATGCAATTAATATTTTAGACTCTTTTTAATTTGTATCTAATGCAATGCATGCTAATTGACTCGAATGCATAAAATGAATATGAAACAGTTTTAAAATCAGGCTTAGAAAATAGGTTTTTCCATAGATATTGCACAACTTCTCCTTGACAGAACTGCACCCTCATAGGTCAAGTGGTCTGCCAGAACCCGCAGGCGGGGAGGTGCCTAACAAGGAAGAGAAAGTATTAATATGCTTATGCTGACTCTCGGCGGTCCCGAGCTTACTTCTTAGATCGTTAGAATTACTATGTGAGCCTAAAAATTTTTATTTAAAATTACAAGTAAAAGAATTTTAAGCGTACCCTTACAAAAAAAAAGCACTCCGATTCGTATCCAGACTAAAACAAAACACGGCATGCAAGAGTCCTAAAAAAATTCTACTGCACAAACAATATAAACAATCAATTTTAATAATCCAAATATAATGTCCAATGTCCAATGTCCATATTACACCCAGAATTTGCAGAAAAGTAAAGTGGCCGGGCACCACTGACAACAAACCCGGATTCTAATCCTAAGAATGACGCAAGTAATTTTTGAAATGGGATATATTGTTCCTTAAATCTTCATTTCTTCATCTTCTTTCTTCAATCTTCTCGTTCTATCTTTTCTTCTTCTACGAACTTCTCAGGTCCGTCGGGTTCTGGATATCCAAATGAAAAGAAACTCATCCCTAAAAGGGGTATTTTCTTTTCTATTTGGATATTAAAATCATCCTAATTTGGCTTTCCAAATAAAAGAGAATAATCCTTTAAGGTATATTCTCCTTTCTTTAGATTCCAAATTGGATGTAATATCCCACTTTCAAAATCACTTTCACATCTCTTGACTTTTCAAACACATTTATATTACATTACATTTCATAGAAAGAAAAAAGAAAATCTAGACCACCTGCAGGGTTATCCTAAACAAAAATCATCCCAAGCAGTTATATATAAGCATTTAAATTAAATCACTCA
>NW_021319872.1:589331-602263 GCF_001605985.2 Dendrobium catenatum | reverse complement strand
TTAAGTGTCACTACTGTTATATAGGTGAAAATCTTTGTTATTACTAACCCTTATGACTTTTCGAACATGTGTAAAAGGAGTTTGGGGATCTAAAATAAAACAAAAATAATCCTAATAAAATTGAAGTTACTACAAGGACCTAAAAGGGAAGGTTTCACGCAAACCACATCAAGGGGTCCCTAAAGGTTTTCTAAGTTTAGAATACTCACAGTCACTGGGGGCTACGACCCGGTGGTTCCGCCCGTAGCACCTTTACCCGGTTGGATAGAGGCGATTGACGTCATTAGCTCCTTGTCCTTTTTGTTCCCTCGACCAGTACCGTTCCTCGTAGTTCATGAAAATATAGAGAAGAAAATAGAGAAAACAGGGATTAGAAAGCATATTTAATAATAATAAAATAATTGAAATTTTATTGAAAATAAAGACGTACCTTTCTTCGGGCTTGATCACCGATTTTGTTGACTTGGCTTTTGAAACCTTTACTTTCTTGAAAGCACACTTTGTATTTTTCTTAACATTCATTTCTTAAAATTTTCTATAATTTCTTCAAAACTACACTTTACCTTTCAAAACACCATAATCCACTCTTCATCTCTCCCATCTAATACTCTTCAATATACACATACAATCCACTTCAACATTTCACACACTATGCTATTATACATTTTCTAACACACACCTTGCTTTCCTATATTTTGCATTTCCCAACTCCTAAAACATATACAAACCTCACAACTTTCTCTTATACATCACCTTTCTTCTTCACTTTATATTCTATGATACACTTGATATACTTTCCAAAACTTTTTAAAAGATACACATTTTACTTTTCTTTTTCAAAATACACAATTTTTATTCTTCCAAACTCACACAAGTTTACCTTTCAAAATCACACACTTTTCAAAAACACATGCTTTCCAAAAACATGCATTTTCAAACTCAAATATACATAAACATTAAAATACTATACCTTAAAAAAAAGCACTTTACTTTTACCTCTAAATCCTACAATCTCCACTTCTCAAAACATTTCTCTTATTAACACACATTTTCTACTTTCAACACACACTCACCTTCACTTCTTATAACAATTCAACTTTTAACAAACACACTTTAAAATATAATTTTGACATATACACATTTTATTTCTCACAATCTAACACTTATTTTTCACCTTTCTCACATTTCATCTTTTAAACATACACCTTTCACTCTCCAAAAACTCAAAATTTACTTTTCAAAATTAACACATTTTACCCTTCAAATCTCCACAATTTCCTCTCTCAAAACATACACAAATTCCACCACATTCCATATTTTAAGCATTCTCACACTTACACATTTTATCTTTTCAAAATGAACATTTTTCATTCTCCAACGATTTAGTTTCATTTCACCATTCAAAGAGCACACACTAAACTTTTCATTTAAGCAAAACACTTTTCATTTCCCAAAATTTTCCAAAAGATGCACATACTACCTTTCAAACTCATACATATTTTAGAATAGCAATTTTATTTTCATTTATTGATCATTCGTGTATTTTTATTATTGTTATACATAAAATGCATATTTAAACATTTTAATGCGATTATAATTTTAAAACCAAAATATGAAGCAAATATTCAAGTATGCATGCACCCCTTTTTAATAATTTCATAAACCCTTACTGTTAGACAATTATCCCATTTCTTTTATAAATATTACAATTAAACATCGTTATAAGAAATCAATCATGAATTTACTGTATATAGATGGTTCAAATCTAGAGAATTTTATATTGATGATCTGACGTCAATCTCAATTATCTCACTTGCTTTATAAATCTAAAAAAAATGATTATATAAACTGATAAAATATTTAACCAAGATAAAACTATTAAAAAATAAGAATAATATATATTTATCACTTAGACTTTTGATCAAGAAAATGTAAGATATTAATTTTAATCATTCCAAATAAATCAAATGAAGAAGACGTACTCTTTTCTTTTTCAAGTTCTGGTCACTCAAGTTGGCAGAAGAAGTGAAGACGAGATGATTATCAGAGAAGGCCCGGACGGAGGTGGTTCTTTCATGCACAGGAGGAGGATTTAGCAAGGATTCAGGTGGCCGGGACTTCCATTGGCTTCACGTATGCGAACGAAGGTAGGTCCAGCAGGATTTGCGAACTGTGAGGAGATAGAGGGGCTTCGTGCATGAGAGAATCGAGAGAGGGAAGGGAGTTCGACCTAGAATTTACGAACGGCAGGCAACGGGCTGGGGGGTCGTGCGAACTACTTAGGAGATGGGGGGTTCGTCCGCTGGGTTTCTCACACGAGAGATAAGAGCGACGGGGGTCTCAGGTTCATGCGAATCGGAGGAAGATGAGCGCAGAGAGAGGTTCGGTCTCTGGGTTTCTCACACGAGAGGGAAAAAGCGACGATGGTGGAGAAGATCTGGACTTCGTGAACTGTAGGGCGTTGGGAGCAGGTGTTGCAAACTGAATGAGAGGAGGGAGTTCGGTTCTGCGAACTGGTGAATAGAGAGAGAGATGGACGGGCTGTTCGGGTAGATAGGAGGGTGGTTTCATGCGAACTGCAGGGAGAGGGAGAGATCGTGGAATTGGTTTATTTCTTCTGCCTGGAGTTTGCGAACAGAGTAGGAGAGATAGACGTGGGGGCTGTTTTGAACCAGCTCAAGCAAATTTAAAAATCATCTTTTAATTCAAATCCAATGGCTGAGTAATGTTCATGCTTAAAAAAAAAAAGATTTAAATGTCTGATCTTAAAAATGAAATCTTATTAAAGATAAATTTAGTATACAATGGATGGGTTGATTTCGATTTGATAAAAAAAATGAACGAGTCTTTATTAGATGGAAATCGGGGTTTGATTGATAACTAATTTGAGATAAATAATGTATCAATTTGATCGAAAATAAATTAGATCAAATTAAATGAGTCAATTGACATTGATGAATCATAAATTGAATTTGATTTGAGCTCGTTTGGAGTTGAATTGATTTTGATTTGAATTGAGTGATAGGTTCGAGTCGATGCTACGTCAATGGGTATCCACCTAAGGGAAATCCTATGGGCGACGTCTATACTAGGCTACGAAGAACTAGATGCTAGAGTCGATTCCGTGGAAATTGACCTCAAAAAATGAGGTCAACACTAAGATTCACATACGATAATCTAATGATTGTAAAAAGGTAGACATGCACGTTTTCCAAAAATTGAAAGGAATGTTATCAGATAAAGGAGGTCTAGTGATCGAATACCCTTCATGTGTGTTTTAGTTTCAAAAGTAGCCATACTTATTTATCAAAAAGTAGTCTAAACTTATGGTTTTAAAATAAAGCTCTGATACCACTTATTGATTCTTGTTGAATATATTAGGTTATTAAACCTAAGCTTATGTCTCAAGGCTAATCAAGAGGGGGCGAGGTGAATTGGTAATTTTAAAAAGTCTTTTGGATTTTAAAATTTGAAACCAGTTGATTCATAAAGAAATTTAATTAAAGTTTCAAAATAAAACTTTTCAACCATGGAATTAAAAAACTTGCAGTAAGTAAGCTACAGAAATTTAAACGACACAAAGATTTATAGTGGTTCGATCAAACACGACCTACAACCACTCTCTAAAGATTCATTCTTCAAGTTTTGCACTATTACCAAAAGTGACTCTCCTTTTGTTCCCACAATAAGGCGGAGAAGCCTTCACAAAACTCTCTTCCACTAATCATCAGTGCAGTAGAGAATCTTCATCCTTTCACACCCTCCAAGTGTAGGCAAAGAATCTTCATCCTTTCATACCCTCTAAGTGTAGGCAGAGAACCTTCATCCTTTCACACCCTCTAAGTGTAGGCAGAGAACCTTCATCCTTTCACACCCTCTATGTATAGGTAGAGTACCTTCATCCTTTCACACCCTCCAAGTATAGGCAGAGTACATTCAGTTGTTCACACTCTCTAAGTATCAACAGAGAACTGTCAGCTGTTCACACTCTCCAAGTATCAGCAGAAAATTGGATCTTCTTTAAAGATCTTCTCAAGAGAAATTTAGAAAGATAAGAGGAAGAGTGAAAAACATAAATCACACAGAGATCCTTACCTTTGAGTAACCTCATGAACCTTTCACACTCCACTAGCAAAAAATCTCTCTTAAACACTCTCTCCTTTAATTGCCCTTGAATAATAATGAAGATAATATTATTTAGGTCAGTTTTTATTAGACATTACCGTCGAGAAAACTGAATTTTTTAATATCTAGCGTACACAATTGTACCATACGATGAAATTTCATATGTATGAACTGTTCAAATATTGTTGCATATGAACCTATTATGAATCGATATGAAATCATTTCATACCTGATCTTCATTTGGTTCAAATGAAGTTCGTCCAGGATGAACAGTTAGAAAATTTCAAAATTCATCTGTCAGAATACAATGGGACCTAACATTTTTATACTCTAGAAGGTATGTACGAATTGGGTTTATACAATAAGATCCATACTTAGAAAAAATATTTTTATGCTTCCTGGTACCCGAGACGTTTGTACTCATGAAAGCATGTATGAACTGGGTTTGTATAGTATGCTTCATACTTAGAAAAGTAATTTTTATGCTACCTGGAACCTGAGATGTTCGTACTCATAAAAGCAGGTACAAATTAGGTTCATCCCGTGCAATCCATACTTAAAAAAATATTTTTGAACGAGATCAGACCTGAGATATTTGTACTTATGAGAGCATGTACAAACTAGGTTCGTACAGTACGATCCATACTTAGAAAAATTATTTTTATGTGACCTGGAACTCGAGACGTTTGTACTTGTGAAAGCATGTATGAATTGGGATCGCCCGTATGATCCATATTTAAAAAAATTTTCATTTCTATTCGCTCGTTTGCTCATTGGAGAAAATAATTGACCAGATCATCCCGTACGAAGTGATATCGTACTGTATAATCAATTTAAAAAAATATGAATTTTAAACTCTCCCTCTGTGTGTGTGCTCATTTACTCAATTACAATCACACTATCTCAGACTCAATAAAATGGGATCAACTTGAATCTTACTGGAATGGGGCATTGAAGGATGGCTTCACTTAGGGGTGATGACTCCTAAAAGTCCTATTGATGAAGAGATTATCTTATATCCCCAATGGGAAACTCCTCTCGGATTAGTCTTCGTAATTCATGTCGTTGGGCATTATGGGGGAGTTAAGCCATGTGTGGTCGGGCTAGGTCCTTGGGGGCATCAGGAAGAATGTGAGGTCGCCGACTAGCGTGGGAAGGTTGGGTAGAGCTTGTGGTGTCTACAAGTTTGATTTCTTGATGAGATAGAGGGTGCATCCTTGGCTGAGGAAGAGGAACCTCAACATAAAGGTGCTCTGGTTGGGCCCCTTAGACCCGGGAGGATCTCGAGGGAGAAGGATCTCTTCTTATAGAGCTTGTGCCGGCTGTCGGGTCTCCTACAGAAGTTGAAGGATCTCCCTATGGTAATCGTCCATTTTTTGGGACTGTCATAAAGTCCCTTCTCCCCTAGGGTTTTGGCCATCGGGGGATGCTTGGCATCCCTAATTCAAGGACTGATTCCGAGATTGATGTGAATTGGAGTGGGAGGCTCCCAAGATACGATTACTGTGCTTGTTGGCCATTGATGTGGTGCTTTAGGATAGTGGGACTGGCATTTTCAACAGAAGTCACAAAACTATTACGGGCTAGAATATATGTGGCGATAGAGTTGTAATTCTATGTCTTAGCATTGCACGGGCATTCAGCTTTCACATAGAGAACACAAGATTTTTTACATGGAAAATCCAGGAAAGGGGAAAAACTGTGGGGCCTAGCCCAGTTGAAAGGTTTCACTAGAATTTGAGTTGAGTACAGTCGGCTGACTCGTCTTTGAGTGCGATCAGATTATAAATGTCAATCTTATTATTGAAGTCTAGTGTTAACATCTTGCATCACTTGGAAGTTGGGACATCAGTTAGTAGTCTGATAGTGACTTGGTAGAACTCTCACATAGTCGATGGTCTGGTAGAGTTTGGGGACTCAAGTAGTGTGGAGAGAAGGCGAGGGCCTTAGGTGGTAGTGGCGCCAGAGGAAGGGCCTCAAGTAGTGTCTGGTGAAGGCGAGAGCCCCAGGTGGTGGTCTGGCAAAAGTGAGGTCCTTAGGTGGTGGTCAGGTGATGGCGAGGGCCTCAAGTGGTGGTCCAGTGAAGTCGAGGGACTCAGGCGATGGTCTGGCAAGGATGAGGGCCTCAGGTGGTAGTCTGATGAGACTCCAATGGTGGTCGAGGACCTCAGGTGGTGGTCCGGCAAGACTCTGATGTTGGTTGAGGAGGAGCTTCTTCCTTCTCTTCCTTCTCTTCTTCCTTCTCTTCTCTTCTTCTATTCTTTCTTTGGGATCCTTTTTCAAGAGAAATAAGGGGTTTATTTATAGATTTCTAGAGTGGCATGGCCCATAAATAGGTGAGAGATAAAGGGTAAATGGGGAGTGGTTAGATGGATGGCCGATGTTGAATTCCTTGATCATGAACCGTTTGATGGACATTTGAATTTCTTTGTGATGTCAAAATTCAGTGAACTTGGGCTCGTTGGATTTGTCTCGTTGAGGTGCTCTATTCCATTATAAGAATTTTATGTTTGGTAATCTAAGTTGTTATTCGAAACTTCCAACAGCGCTTCTAACCCTTGATTTGGACTAATTTTGAATTGGGCTGGATTTGGTGTCATTGGGTTTGTATTCTCGAGACACTCAATTCGAGTATAAGTTTGATGAAATCAGAGTTCAGATGGTCCCAATTTTAATTTTGGAAGTTTCCAACTTGATTTTGCATCTAGATTCCTGCACGATCAAGATAAAATTTGATGATGTATCAAGAATAAAATAGAATTTATTTATCATAAACTATTTATTTGAAATTCACCTTGAATGACATGATTCAAATAAGTTTAATTATATCACATTCAAACATAGATCTAATATTATTCAAGTAGGGAAAAATAGAATCTATCTAAGACATAAAAATAGAGATCATTTCAGTAGCTTTAATAGAATATATTATAATGTTGATATATCAATATATGATCATAATAGCTATGATACAACATATAATAAAATAGAAACATTATAGAGTAAACTAACTATAATGCATCAAAATGACAAAACATTACATCAGTACATAACCAAACAATGACACCTTAAGAATTACAATAAATCTTAGTAGTAACAATATTCTTTCAATAAGAATAAAATAAGAGAAACCCACGAAGGGGCCTACACGTTAATAAAAACAACGATTATAAGATCCTTAAAGGAAACTCAAGCTCATTACTGCTCCAAAGAGCTACAAAAATTAAGGTATATAAAAAAAAAAACCTACGAGCTCGAGTTCCCTAGTAAGCAAAATAACACAAAACCCTAGGTATATTCTACAGTGCACAAGGACGAGCGCCAAAAAACCATAAAGGTACAAAAATTAGTAACCAGCTCCATATACATTTTGATCCACTCAACAACACAAACTCTTGCATGGCAAACACTATGCAAAACAAAGTAAAAGCCAGAAAAACAAAATTGACATATAACATAGGGAAAAACCTATTATAGCAACCATAATTGTCACAATTACCACCAAGACTAAGCCAAAATAGCCTACAGATGTACTGCATGTATAGACACCAAATGGTCAAGCCATTATACCTCAAATGAATAATAATAAAAGCAGCAGTATACCGTGAATAAACCAAAGGATCCCAAATCCTAGTATCAAATACCTCCACAAATGCAAACCAAGAAGATTAGGCCAAACCAAACCACAAATTTCCCACCACCTGCACCAACATAGATAATAGCTAGAGCTCCATGTATACCGAGAATAAGGTAGAAGGTCCCAGATCTTAGTATCAAATACCCTCCACAAATGCAAACAAATAAGATTAGGCCAAACCAAATAAAAAAACTCCCACCACCTGCACCAATACAACAAGTAGCAAGAAGCAACCAGAGGGCCAAAACAACGGTCAAAACACCTAAGACCATCCATTCTGACCAACACCAGTAGTAAACTCAAAAAACCAAGAACATATAGCAGCCCATCAAAACAACACAAATCCTTACAAAAAAAATGGTGTCCAACATCACACCACCAGAGTAAACCAGAGAAAATAACCCAGGCTACCAGTCCACGCAAACTCTATTCCAAACCAAAGTCTGGTAGTAGGAATACCTAAAGGACAAAACTAGGAACTACAAAATAAAGAGAAACCAGTAGCAAATAGCCTCAACCAAGGTAGATAACCAACAAACCCAGGAAAACCAGTAAGGAGAGCAACACTTCAGCCACATAGTAAAAACCCAAAGGAAAATGCGTAAAAACTAGCAGAAAATAGAAGCCTCCATCACCTTAAAAAAATTAACATAAGGAACATTATGTTTGTCCAGCTTTAACAAACCCCTAATAAGAAGAGGCAATTAGAAAATCTAAAATCCTTTATAGAGTCCAAAGCACAACCCAACTTAGCCATGGCTTTAGCACAAGCATTCCCATTCCTCTCAATAGCCGAAAAGGAAAAATTAAGCATGCTTAGAACCCTTTGAATATCCCTCTTAATATAAAACAAATTAGAAGAGAAATTATTCTCGTTCCTCAAAATAAGCGACTCAAAACAATAAGAAGAATTGACTTCCACCATAATATTAATGCAATCAAGAGAGAGGCATAATCTTAAACCCTAAAGGATAGCAAAAGAAGCAGCAGTAATCCCATCCCCATTGTAAATAGGACCTACAAAAACAATAATGCAGTTATCATTGGAATCCCTTAAGACTCCACCACAACTAACCATATCCTTATTATAAAAACCATCCACATTTAACTTAAAGAAATAATCAGGAGGTTTAAGCCAAAAAATACTTATAGTAACCTTAAAACTGTTATCCCCTTCGAGCTTAATCCCAAAATCAACAATAGTAGTATGGTACTTAGTGAAATTTTTGGTAGAAATTAACTTGGCGACAAAGAGGTTCCTAATTTTCTTGGGTTTAACAAACCAGCAATTCAAAACAATTTGATTAAAAGTTTTGAAGAACCTTCAGAGAGAGAAACAGCTGTTAGAGAGAGAAATAGCCGTAAGTTTTTTGAATTTTCAATTCGCGATTTTTAGCTTTCATCGTCGCCGGCCGGTGGCCATGACGGAAGACGGCCGCCGATCTTCGGTTGGCACGTCTACCTTTACTGATCATTTCGAAGGATCCATCAAGGTCACAGATGATTCGAAGCTTCGTTCTGGTGATGATAAGGTTCGCGCTAGATCTTCTGTGGGACCATTAATTATTAGAGAGGTTAGTAATTCTTCGCTGAAGAAGACATCTGAAGTTGTATTTGGTAAAGGAAAAAGTTGCATTCATCATCCTGTTTATAATACTCATAAGAAGCATTCTGCTGCTTTTATTCGTAGTAAAAACGACGAGGAAGCTTCTTCTTCTAATGTGAAGATTTTTGTTAATAAATTTAGTTGTTCAAATGCAATCTTTGACCTTAGGCCAGAGATAAATGCGAATAATCAAAATTTTATTAACAACCCATCTATATTAACTGATAAGCTTCCTCATGATTGTTCCTCTGAGCTTCCAAAAATGAGTTTTGTGCAAGCAGTCCTTGGTA
The DNA here is from genome assembly GCF_001605985.2 of Dendrobium catenatum. NCBI lineage: Eukaryota > Viridiplantae > Streptophyta > Magnoliopsida > Asparagales > Orchidaceae > Dendrobium > Dendrobium catenatum. The sequence goes on along the minus strand of NW_021319872.1, from coordinate 592,605 downwards.
AGAAGATTACTGATGAAGATTTGCCAAATTCAAATCCTGGTGATAAAGAGAAAATTACTAATTCTTGGAGAAAGACTCAACACATTAAAATCAACTATGATCCGAAATCTACACCCATTACTGACGATGGAGTTGCTGTTATTATGAACTCTCACATTGAATATGCTAATTCTCATGTGCTAAGAAATTCTCTGGTTATCAAAGTTCTTGGTAGCAATATTCCTTTTCCAATATGCAGTAGGGAGCTCCGCAATCAATGGTCCAAATTTGGAAAATTTCATTTAACAACCTTGGGCCTTGATTGGATCCTGTGTTCCTTTTTCAATCCTGATGCTATGGATGAAGTACTAGAAGGAGGCCCCTGGTTTATTGGAGGTAACATAATTGGTTTGGACAAATGGTCCCCCAATTTTTCTCCGGAATCCCTTAAGGGTCTTACAACACCTATTTGGATTCGCTTACCTTGCTTGCCTCTTCATTGTTGGGATGATCAGAACATCTGTAGAATTGCATATATGATAGGAGAACCCTTATATTTAGATGGCAATTCTTTTAAATGGACTAAGAGGGAGTATGATCATGTATGTGTTCGCTTAGAACTTGATAAAAATTACAAAAAGGTATTTGGATTGAAGGAAAACATGGTAGATCATTCCAAAGAGTTGAATATGAGAAGATTTCTTCTCTTTGTTTTCACTGTGGCAAGATTGGTCATTTGAAGAATAAATGTCCTTCATTAACCTCTTCCGAACAAACTGTTACTGATGTTAGAATAATTCCAAATCAAGATGAAGCAAGTTCCAAAGACAAGGATGAATTAGGTCCTTGGATTCAGGTGAAGTTCAAGAATAATAAAGCTTTTAGGAAATTTGTTCCTAAACAGATAAATTCCTTAACTAATATTGATCCTACATTGGATCAAACAATAATGGAAGAAGGTGAAATTGTTGAAACTCACAACAATGTTGAAATTCAGAAGTCTGCTACTGATGTTTTAATCAAATCCAAAATTCTGGATTCTCGGCTGGAAGATTTGGAGCTTAATAAATCTAGTTCTATGCCAGACATTTCTGAAGGGGAGGGTTGCTTGCGAACTCAAGTATATCCTAAAGAATTACTTGCAAACTCAGGTATTCCCTATCATAATTCTGCTGTTATAGTTCAAGTTGTTATCAATAATAATACAATGGAGAAGGATTTATCGCCTGACAGAGTTCCTGTTGAACTACAAATGAAGGATGTTTTGATAAATAATTGTGATATAATCACAGATTCTTTACCTCATAAGGCATATGAAGATGAAAAGATGTCATCTTTTATAGATAACACCTTGATTGTTTTTGAAGAAGAACGGAAGAAACTAATGTCCAGTTCTGATATCTCAGAAGAAATCGATATTCTTGACTCTGTTTCATTACAGGACAATTCCAATCCTCCTATAGTTACTGAAGAGGTCATTCAAGGTATTAGCTCTACTAATGCTGTTAAATCCCAAGCTAATATCAAATTCAAACTACAAAAGGAGTTAAAATCGTTGGGTAACGTCTGTATACAGTCAAAGCTTAGGAAAAATGAAAAAATCAATAGGTGTGGGTCTTTTCCCACTCCTAATCCTAAATGAGTTCATTTATTTTTTGGAATTGTAGGGGGGCAAGAAAGGTTGAAGCCTCCAGATATTTGAAAGAATTGATTAAGGATAATGATGCTATCTTTGTTGGTCTCATTGAGACCAAAGTTTCTTCTATAGATTCTTTAGAGTTTAAAAGAGTTATAGGTGATAATTGGGATTATCATTTAAGCACGGCAAGGGGTTTATCTGGTGGAATTATTATATGTTGGAGATCAGACTTGGCTCAATTTACTGTCATAGAAGATTCTAATCAGCTAGTGTTGGGGAAGCTTATCATTACAAACAAAATTTCCTGGATTATAGCTACTATTTATGGTAGTACTGATTGGTGTGAAAGAAGGTCCCTTTGGAACAAATTGGAAATGTTTAAATCCTCTAAACTTCCAATGATTATGGGAGGTGATTTCAATTTCATATTATCCCAAGATGATAAAAAAGGTGGGAAAAAGTTCTCTTTGTCTCAAGGAGTGCAAGATATGCTATCATTTATGAGAGAGTGTGATTTTCATGATACAAAATTCATTGGTCCAAACTACACTTGGTGTAATGATAAAACAGGGAAAGCACGTATTTTAGAAAGATTGGATCGATGCTTACTTAATTGCATAGCATTAAATCACCTGAAAGTTGCTGTTGTTAATCATCTTGCTCGTATTGCTTCCGACCACTGTCCCATTATGTTGAGGATTTCTTCTCCACCTGTTTCTCATAACTTTAATCTGAGATTTTAAGATACTTGGCTTTCCTACCCAGCTTCTCATTCGGTAGTTTGGTTTGCTTGGAACAAACCGGCTGGAGGCAATGCAGATTCTATTTTGAATCTTAAATTCAGAAGATCCTTAAAAGCTCTATTTTTCTGGAGTAAGGCTAAGTACAAAAACTTATCAGATTTTAAGAATAATTTGAAAAAGGAGATTTTAGAGCTTCAAGATGAAGAATTAAAGTCTAGTGTCTTTTCTGTTCAGAACACTGATTTGCTGAGAACAAAGGTCCAAGAATTGAATGCAACTCTTGGTCGGCTGTGTACATGGTGGAAACAGAGATCTAAATCAAGGTGGATTAAAGAAGGAGATAGAAATTTGAAATACTTCTATGCTTCAGCTTCAGCTAGAAGAAACTTTAACTGGATCAATTAGTTGAAGAATAATGATGGTTCTATAATCTATAATCAGGAGGAGATCACTGAAGCTTTTTTAAAATTTTTCAAAAACAAATGGCGTAGCAGACCATGCTCTATGGACAATTGGCCCCCGTGTTCTAATGCCATTGATGAAGCTGATTCTAAGTGGCTGGACTGAGATTTTACAATAGAAGAATTGGAATTTGTGATTAAAAATCTGGGTTCTAACAAAGCTCCGGGGAGAGATGGTATTTCTTACTCATTCATCAAAGCATATTGGCATATCATCCACAATGATATGTGGAATGCTGTCAATCAATTCTTCAAGACAGGATTTATGAATATGGATTGGAAAAATACTAATGTGGTTCTTATTCCTAAGGTAAATAATCCTATTTTACCTACCAATTTCAGACCCATTAGTCTTTGTAATTCTATTTACAAAATTGTGGCCATTTTATTACTAAATAGAATGAGTAATCTATTTCCCAAGATGATTTCAGAAGTCCAATATGCTTTTGTCA
>NW_021319872.1:556352-589210 GCF_001605985.2 Dendrobium catenatum | reverse complement strand
CCATGCTCTTTAGTAAATCCATTTCTAGAAGTTCGATCAGAAAACTCTCTAAATTGATGAACTTTAAAGTTAAGAAAGAGCTAGATTTTCTTGGTACTAAAATTTCCTTAAGGAGGTTAAAAAAATCAGATTTCAATTATCTGATTGACCAAGCGGCTTCCAAGTTGAATATGTGGGGAAACAAATTCATTTCACTTGCAGGAAAGATTGTTTTGCTTAATGCTTCTTTCCTTTCGTTACCTGTTTTTGTTTCTACAATATCTCTAGTTCCTTTAAGTGTTTTGAAAGAGATAGAGAAGATGTGCAGAAATTTTCTATGGAACAAAAGAGATGGGAGATTTGGTATTCATTATGTGGCTTGGAACGTTTTGTGTAAGCCAAGGAACAAAGGAGGTAGAGGTGTGCATTCACTTCTAGAAAAAATTGTACCTTTAAGAGCCAAATTGGCTCTTAACTTTATTTCTAATCCTTCTTCTCTTTTGAATAAATCTCTTTCGGCTAAATATGGTAACGATATTTGGAATTAAAGAAATTGTTATTCCTCTTCTTCTTGGAGAATTATTTTAAAAGGAGCTAAATATCTTTACCCTCTTTTAAGATGGAAGGTTTGCAATGGATTAAAGGTGAATACTATGAATGGTATTTGGCTTTTTGATAAAAGCCTAAATAGATGGCCTACCTTTACAACCAACATGGATCTTGAATGCTGTAATCTATCAAATTTTATCATGAACAGTGCATGGAATGTTGATGAACTAAAGAAGCACTTTGGTTTACAGCTTATTGATTTAATCAGACAAGTTCCGATCCATTATAATTCTGCTGGTGATAGCTTGGAGTTGATTTGTAAATGCTCAGGTAAAACTATTGCTGCTCTTGCTTATGAAAAATCGGTAGAACATGAATTGGATATGATGGACTGGAATTGGACTAAGAAACTGAAACTCAGACCCCAGGTTGATCTATTTTGGTGGAGAATTTGTAACAATACTCTACCTTCTAATAGTCTTCTCCATAATAGAGGTATAATAGTTGATAAAGATTGCCCAAGACATTGTCAAGCTATAGAAGAAAGTTAGATGCAAAATAATCAAAGAAATTTGTAAGAAGTTGAATAACTGGAATTTTTATCCGCCTTCATTTAATTCTTTAGATGACTGTCTTAAAACTTTAAGGAATTATTCAGAGAAGAATCCTCTAATGGGTAATCTGTATTGTTCAATGATCTATTTCGATTGGAAAAGCAGAAATAAAATTTCTCATGGTGGCAATGAAGATACCGTCTCCTTCTTAGCTACTAATGCTTTGGATTATGCATTTGCCTCATTCCGTCACAATCTAGTTTGGGATAACTGGGGAGCTAATCAGCACCTATCGGTGCTGGAACTGAATGCTTGGCTTCCTCCACCTCCCGGCTGGATCAAATGCAATGTGGATGCTGCTTTATCTAGTAATTATGCTGCTGGTATTGGTGGTGTATTCAGGGATGAATATGGAAGATTTTATGGAGCTTTTGGTTACAATATCAATCACTGGGACATAGCTCAAGTGGAAGTTCTCTCTATTCTATCTTTTAGAAGATATGTCCAAGATTGGATGCTTGATGTTAAAGGTATTATGATTGAAGGTGATAATCATAATGTTATCTTATTATTTCAAAGGGCTCTCAGCAATAAGTCTATTTTTGAAGAATTTCTAAACCCAAAGGATTTAGATTTTCTTAAAGACTTTAAACAAGTAGTTTTTTCTTTTATTAGTAGAGAATGTAATAAGTTAGCTGATGAGTGTGCTAACCTCGCTATTACTTCAGATTTCTTTTGGAAAGATCTGAATGATAGTGATATTCCTCCATTTATTAATGTTTTGAAGAAGGAATTTATTGGTACATAATTGCTTTAATAAAATTTGCTATATGCATTTTCTAAAAAAAAAACAGGTTCCTAATTTTATCTTTCACATTTTGAATAATCCTAAGATGATTCATAGGCACACCATTATACCGGGAATTATTTCTATCCAACCATAAGAACTAAAGGATAAGAGAAGGGATAACATTCCTTATATGACCTTTGGAATTAACAAACCAGCAATTCAAAACAACATAAATAGAGTCCTTAGCATTTAAACAATTTAAATGGAAAATATTCTCCAAATAAGTCCAGTCCTTAAGAGCACAAGGGCCAGAAACAAACACATGGTGCATATTATCCAAGTGAAAGCAACATTGATATTTAGAAGGCATAATGAAACCACATTTAATAAAAATATTATCAGCAGGAATAAAATTATAAAGAATTCAGCAAACAAAAATAGAAACCCTAGAAGGAATACTATGATGCCAAAGAATTTTGTAATTATTAGAAGCTTCTTTTGTAGTTCTAAAGGAATGCAAGGCACCCTTTAAAAAAAATTTATCGTCTCTATTGAACGCACAAATCTGAAGATCAAGAGAGTTCAAATTTAAAGGGATCCATAAAATTTGCTGAATCAAGAAATTAGGCTACAAATTAGAGAGTTTCTCAATATCCCAACCATTATTCATGAAAAAATAATTAACCTTCATAAAAAACATTGGAATAAGTATTAAGCATATAGTTAAGGGTGTAGCCATCCAACCAATGATCCTGCCAAAAGAAAATATTATCACTACCCAAACCCCAACAGATAAATGGCTTAACCAGCCATTTAACTTTGCAAAGGCGCTGCCAAACTTTTGAGTTCCCTTTAGAAAAATAATGCATGGTGGGATGCTTATTCCCACAATACTTAACATTCATAAAATTAGCCCAAAGGATCATGTTAGCGCGTAAACTATACCACAATTTAAAAGAAAAAGAAAAAGCCAAATCCTTCAAAGACTTACTCCCCAAAGCCCCTTCATTCAAAATACCACAACCACGAAGACCAGTAAATTTTAGAACTGCTACTAGTTCCTTTCCAAAATAATTTATTAATAATTTTCTCAAGCCTGTTATACACAGCTTGAGTAGGAAATAAAGTTTGAAAGCTATAAATAGGAATATAGTAGAGGACACTTTTAATAAGAGTAAGTCTACCTCTAAAACTAAAAAAATTGGAATCCTAAGAAATAAGCTTGTTTTGCACTGCCGAAATTAAATCATCAAAAAGAAATGATTTTTTCCTACCCTTATAAAGAGACACACCAAGGTACTTTAAAGGTAACCAACATGATTGAAACTAGTTAAGTTCTTAATAGACAGAATACAATCCACAGGCACTTTCTTTGCCGATATAAAGCCACATTTATGACTATTAAGGGCCAAACCACTCACCAATTCAAAATGTTTAAAGAACCTCAAAAATTTACTAATTCAATTTAAAGAAGCATTAGTAAAAATAATAAAGTCATCTGCAAAACATAAGTGAGAAATATGGAAACCACCTATATTTTTAAAATACAAGCTGGGAGACTTATCAAAGAGATTAGCCAGGCCTCTAGAAAGGTAATCAGCAACAATAATAAAAAGGGTCGGAGAAATGGGATTAACCTGTCTCAAATCATGAGAAGCTTTAAAAAATCCATTAGATTTACCATTAACAATGATAGAGAATTATAGACTTTCAATATAAAGCATAATGAGATTGATAAACTTAAAATAAAAACCAATTAACTTCATAATATCATAAAGAAAGTTCTAATCATTATGATCATAAGCCTTAGTAATATCAAGTTTCAAAATCAAATTGCCACCTCTCACATTGGAATCTAAATCATGACAAAACTCTTGAGCTAAAAGAATGTTATCAGTAATGGTATGAACTTTAATAAAACCCATTTGGAAAGAAGAAATAAGTTTCAATAACAAAATAGATAAACAATTCATCATAATTTTAGAGAACAACTTATAAAAAAAGGTGCAAAGACTAATAGGCCTCTAATCATTCCAAGTAGAAGCAAAGTTAATTTTAGGAATAAGGACAATAGAAGTAGAAGTAAAAAATTTAGGGATTGCATTACCCTAAAAAAATCCAAAGCTGTAGAGAATAAATCATTACCAATGATATGCCAAGTTTTCTGGAAGAACTTGGAGGTGAAACCATCAGGCTCAGCAACCGAGTCTGAGTTCATACCAAAAATAGTATCTTTAACTTCTTTCAACAAAGGAGGCTTAGACAGGAAAACAATATTCTCATGAGAAATAAGAGGAGGAATAATATTAGGATTATGAATAGAGGAAGAAACAAAATTTTTATTAAGATGGTTCTGAAAATGAAGAATCACAAGGCTAGCAATTTCAGAATCATCTTCAGTAATAGTACCCAATCAACCCTCTGAATTTTATGCATACAATTAATATTATGCTTCCTCTTAACTAAAGCATGGAAATATTTAATATTGTTGTCCCCTTCAATAAGATGTTTAAAAGCCACCTTTTTCTTCCAAAATATTTCTTCTTGAGCTTGTAACTTGAAAAGCCCATCTTTAGCTTTCGTCAAAAGACAAAAATTAGCCTTAGAAGGAAATAATTGGCATTGCGATTTGTGGCAATTAAATTTATCCTCCACAATTAAAATGTTAGCAAAAAGATTCTTAAACACATTATGATTCCACCAGTTCAAAACAAACTTAAGTCTTTTCAGATTATACCACAATCTATGCATACCAGATATAAAATTATCAGGTATAAAGGTGCAGTCCAATTATCTTTCACCACATTCAAAAAAGAACCATGCAAAATCCACATATTTTGAAACCTAAATTGAGAAGGCACATCTCTTAATCTCGGCTTAATTTTAATGAGAAGATGATAATGATTTGAGAGGGTCCTGCTTAGATGTTCAACATTAATAGAATCAAAAGAATGCAACCAAGAATCATTAAAAAAAACATGATATAATCTTTGCCATAAATGGCCACAATGCCAAGTAAAATTATCACAAATAAAACCAATATCAATAAGATTATAGTCCATAATCAAGTTATTAAAATCTTCCATAGATTGATAGATAGGGAGAGAGCCTCCTATACGTTCTAACGGGTTAGCAATGGTATTAAAGTCTCCTCCAATAAGCCAAGGAAGAGAATATATAGTGTGAAATTGAACAATTTGATCCCATAAAATCTTTCTAGTATACCTAGAAGAAACAACATAAATAAAGGAAGCACATCATTGCAGATTAGAACTCTCAACATTATAATGAATAACTTGATTAAAATCACCAATAAAGTCAACCTTGACATATTTTTTTTCAAAAAACCCAAATTTTATTAGACACATTAAAGAAAGCATGTTTAAAACCCATGAATTTATCCGTACTAAGTAACTTATCAGAAGGAATAAGAGGCTCAAGTAAAACAAGCAGAGAAACATTATGAATACGACATAAGTTTTTAACTATAAGCTTAGAGGAGGGTCAGCCAATACGCCTGACTTTCCAAATAATAACATTAAACATAAAAACAAAATTACTTCAAAGTAAGAGAAAGGGTATTTCTAGAAGTATGAGTTTGGATAATAATAGCTTTAGGCTTCCTTCCTCTCCTACCACGTCCCTTAGAAAAATTAGTATCATTATCATCTATAGCATAACATTTAGCCAAAATGCCCATGTCCTCATTATCAGTAAAAGCATCACTATTGTAATTAGTATTGAAAAGAAAATTACTATCATAATCCATACATGTGTGCTCCTTAGTAAATGCCAATTCTCTTTCCTCATAAAAAACATCACCTGCTATAAAAGTTTCATTATGAACCTCAACATCCCTTGTCTTCTCAACCTTGGTTTGGGAGAAACCATGATTAATAATAATCACTTGTATCGAATCATCCACCACATTATTATTACTCAAATCATCCTCCAAAATAGGAATCATAGGGGAAGCAAGCCGAGCCTTAATATTTTGTTCAACCACTTTACTAGAAACAATAGCTAAATGGAAAATAGAGTTAGAAATAACTTCCTGACCTTTCCCATGATTAGTAACAATAGCTTGCATAGTATCATCCACCACCATATTATTAATCAATTCATCCTCCAAAAGAGGAACCACAGGAGAAGTCCAAACCTCATTATTTTGTTCAACCACTTTACCAGAATCCATAGCTAATTGGGAGCTAGAGTTAGGATTAACTTCCTGACCATTCCCTAGATCCTCTATGGGAAGCAGGATCGGTTCTATCTAAATAGGAGCAAAATTAGCAATAGCAGTAATATGCTCAAGCCCAAGAGATTCCTTAGCCACATTAGTAACAGGATTAGGGATAACCAAAGTCAATTCAAAAGAATTTAAGTTAACGTTATTAAAAGTAGAAGTTTCTTTAGGCTTGCAAAGATGAGGATGTAATTATTAACAAGAAGATAAACCATGTCCATTCATATTACAATGTGAACAAAACAATAGGTAAGTTTTCCAATTTAACTTTTTGAAAGTAACCATTAAGTTCTGAACCAATCCATACCTCTGAAGGATGTTTCTTAGATATATCTAGCTCAACTAAAACACGTGCTACAGACAGTCACGAAATGGAAGCAGTAGATTGAACTGTTTACAAAGGTTTATTGAAAATAGAAGCCAAACCAAATAGAGTTTAAGAATTGAAAAAATGTAAATGAAGGTTGGGAAAAGAAATCCAAACCGGGGTAATAGGTGATTCTTCTTGCACGTCAAAGTCTAGAGACCATTTAAACAACCGCATTTGACAACCCTATATGTAATAAGCCCTCCTAGAAAAAATACAGGTATAGTCCAAATCATTACTCAGTTCAATTGAAATATGTCGAGAATTTAATAAACCCACCTAAAAAGAACCAGACAACTTAAGACTCACGAACAACTTCTGAATAACATCTAGATTAGGCTGCTTAAGCATAAATTTCCCATGAGAGTAAGAGCAAAAGGATCTGCAAGTAAGGAAACAACATAATCATCAAGTATTAACGCCGAACATCCTTTGAAGGATGAGTGCACAAAGTGAAGCTTGGTAGAAGAGGATGAAGATCTAGCTAAAACTTCTTTAAAAGAATGAAATTTTCCATTAGGAAGCGGAGGAGGAGGGATAAATGACGACTGCATCGTCATCTCCCGAAAGAGCCTCAATCCCTAACATCCACACTCAAAACACCATGAAAAGGAGACGAGAAAACAAACAGAAGTAAAAGCAGAAAAAATTGAACAGAAGAAATAAAAAAAGGAAGAAATACCAACAACACAAGCAAAAAATGCTTCAAAGACGTGATCAAAAGAGGAAGCCCTAAATCGCCTCGGAGTCACCCAGAGCAAAGGAAACCACCACTAAACCATAATATTGAGTTAACAAACAACCCAAGCACCAAATAAACATCACCATTATGATAAATGTCATAGATGTGCACTTCAAATTGACTAATATCATATGCAATCAAACTTTGAAGTTTATTTAAGAGATTTTTCAGCGCTTCTTCAATTTTCTTCGCCAAAGATATTTTTCACTATAAGAATATATCTTTTGAAGAACCACTTATACATCATCCACCTTAAAAACTCTAATAAAATAGTTATTAGATAGTGTGCACTCTTGACAATATTATTGATACTATTTGAAATACCAATTATCAATAAATTATATCGATTTCTAGGGAGAAAAGCATAAGCTCAACACTCGAAATCAACTTCAGTCTTTAAATAGAACGATATGGTAGGATTCTTGACACATACTTTATTAAAATGCCTATAGAAGTCAAGTTTTCTATAACACTTCAAAACCAAGTGATATTTCTCATAATAACCATCAATCTTGAACTTAGCTCAAATAGTAATTATAATATAATTAGTGCAAGAACCATGATTTCCCTATAAAAAATAATAGATAAAGTATTAGTAATATTTTTACGTATGTTAAAGATGAACAAGTTTTGTGTTATGTTCAAAAAGCATGTAAGATTATATAATTATATGTAATGAAACGATGAGTACCAAGTATTATCCCATAGAGACTGTGTTGAGAATTACTAAAATTAAATTAATTTCAAACTATTCAAACAATCAAAGTTTAGTTCCATTATGTGAATAAAACAAGAAAAAAAAAAAGATAACTAAAGTAGAAAATAAAGAGTGTTTGGGGTTATAAATCATGTGACTAAGGCTAGGGGTTAGATTTCACCAGTGTTTCTTTTTATATATTTAGCTGTAATACAATCATTGAGTTATATAAAAATTATTGTGACCAAATCTATGGCTGAGCCTATGTTTTTCTCAAAAGCCTAGGGTCACCAACCTCTTTGCACTTGTTATATCTCGATGGTAAATTTAATGCATAGAAGATTTCAAATATGAAGTACATGTGATCTAACTAATTATATAAGTTCAACTTAGATATCTTTATTCTACACTCCATTATGGTAATTTACCCATGATATCCACCTCTCAATTTTGAATGGAGCTCTTAAGCCCCTAATTGATGACTAATTAATAATCAATAATGAAGCACTATATAAAAGTGGAGAAAAGGTCCTAAGCCTTGGATGAGAAAAGTGGAGGGTTGTGTTAATTTGGTAGTTGACAACCAGCATTAAACTTGTCGAATAATCATGATTTAGAGAACACATATGATAAAGTTCCAAGAGAAGTGCTGTGGAGAGTTGTACATAAGAAAGGGGTTAATAATGCTTATATTCAAGTCACTAAGGATATGTATGTAGGAGTTGTTTCTTGTGTTCAAACACAAGGTGGTTTGACCAATGATTTTCTTATTTTCAATTGGATTGCATCAAAGATCAGTCTTAAGCCTTAGAGTCTAAAGGCTTTCGTTTGAGTAGATTTAAAACTGAATATATAGAGTGTAATTTTATTAATAATAGATCTATTGGGAAAATGTGACTTTGAGCGATCAAGTACACGTTTTAGATATATTGGGTCCATTGTTCAAAGTGATGGAGAAATAGATGGGGAGATTATTAGTAGAATTCAATTTGGATGGTTGATGTAGAGGAATGCACCGGGCATGTTATGTGATAAAAAAGTCCCTCTCAAACTTAAGGAAAAATTCTATAAGAAGGTAGTGAGACCTGGAATGCTTCATGGTGCAGAATGTTGGTCATTAAAAGAGAAGCATAATATTAAGTTAACTGTTGCAGAGATGAGGATGCTCAGGTGGATGATTGGCTTTACTCCTAGAGACATGATACAAAATGAGTATATACATGAAAAGGTTGGAGTAGATCCATTGGAAGATAATATTAGAGAGAGTCACCTTCGATGGTTTGGTCACATAAAAAAGTGGCCTTACGATGACCTAATTAGGAAACTAGATGTATTAAATTTGACTTATGTTAAGAAAGGTGGAGGTAGACCAAAAAATAATTGGTTAGAAAATATTAGAAATGACCTTTCTTTATTTGATTAAGATGAGAATTTGACTCTTAATAGAATACAATGGAGGAAAAGGATTTATATAGCTAACTCTACATAGTGTGATAAAGGCTTGTTGTTGTTATTGTAAGAATTTAACAAAAAAAAAATAAATATGATTGTATTTAATAAAAATCCATAAAAGTACTAACAGTTACTTCCAACTCCTAGAAGTTGGATTTAGCTCAAACTATTCTGAAAGAAAAATAAGAAATACATGGTGGTTAACATGAACAAGAATAAATGAGAAGAAAGAAAAACTATATTAATCAATCTATCGCTCCATGTTGTTGAAATTTCCTTATCTTAGTCACTATCAGTACTCTTCCAAGATGTTCTCTCCAAAATCTAGAAAAACTTTCTCTAAACACTACTGAAAAAGGAATCTCAAAACTTAAAAAAATTGTTGCATAATTATCATCCAAATTTTTGCTCCAAAAAAGTCAAGAATTTGATCAAAATTAAGGTAATGTGTGTCTAGCATTTGGTTGGGTACCTAAGTACTAGGCTTTTTATTGCACAATCTAAAATTTTGTAAGTGGAAACCTACAAGAAAAATGAGACTTGCGCATAAGAATTTGATATGTGTGTCAAACTTAGGAACATAGGCACCATGATCTCTATTTTTTTCCTCAAATTTTTTTATTTGCCTAAGCGCTAAGACCGACGTCTTGGCTTGATAGGGCTGCCCTCGAAGCCTCCAAATTTGCTATTTTCTTCAAGTTTTGCATTAATTAATCCAAGATTCTTGTATTTTATCATCATATACAAGAAATCCACCATAATAGATGCTTGTATATTTAAATTCAATTAGTGTACTAAAATTTTAAATTTAAATGTAATAAATGAAAAAAATCAACCATCTAAACTGTTGTGAAATAGTTTAAAAAGTACGTGTATCAAATACTCTTATATTTATATCTTTTCTCTTCATTATGCAAACCTAAAAAAAAAAAAAAAAACTAGGACTTACTAAAATTAATTCGAGTAACATACTGGCAATACAATATGCTTACTTGCTTTGACTACATTAAATGTTAGCAGTGGTCACATATTACAGTAATTAGGGTTAGTAAGAGTTTTATGCATTTTATCTATTAGTGCATTAATTATTTTCATCATTTGTCTCCTTGCCATACTAAGTTACATTTATAATCCAACGAGTATTTGACTTTTACAATAATATAGCTAGTTAACACTTGATCTCTTAAATAATTTATATGTATCATACGTTACATGGATAATCACTCAATAATCAATCTACTTAGCTAAGTTTCAGATGGATGATGCAAATTATTATAAAGAAAGATTATATGTTAAAACGTTATTTTCTTTTGCTACTAGGGACGATGACTTAAATCCCTTTTTTGGTGAGCATGATTTTCATTCCCTTTTTTATATCATACCCAACTCAATCCAATTCTTTGTCAAGGAGCTTAGTACTTGTTGTTTCATTTTTTATGCTAAATTGATACATTTGACTTATACTCATAATCTTATAAATTTAAGGTTAAAATAATTATTTTCCTACTTAAATCAAATATTTTTGTGTTGTATAATATACTAACAATAACTTACCTTCAAAATAACCTAGATTGGTTCAATATAATTACAATATATCTATGTAATAAAATGATTATAAAAACCTAAATAATTTAAAAATATAGAATTTTATTAATCTAAACAATCAATAACAACTTATTCAAGCAAGTGACAAAAAATCACATATCAAGTTTTAACTTTATCCAGTCATTTACAATCATCTAATTGATTATAAGTGATGTGGATAATTCAAATTCAAGCAATCAAAATCAAATGCCAGATTAAACCTAAAAATCTAGACCAAAACCCAAGGTTATAGGCCCTTGTCTTGGAAGCCTTTTTGAGTGATTTTTCAAAATCTTCAAAATTAAGTCAAATGACCCCCAAATCATGATCTATTAATTGCATATTGATTAGGAATATATCTAGGGTCAACCCATCAAATTTGAGCTCAATCTAAAACCTCTATCCCCAAAAACTAAATATATTTTTAAAGGCTATAAAACCTTCAAATATTTATAGCATATGCCACTAGACCCTCTACCTAGTGGAGTTTAACCTTGGGACCTTTCCCAAGACCTTTGATCATATCCAGACCATTGATTATGATATTTTGAGCATTTAATTATATTTTGGTGGACTCACTTTGACCCACAGTTGACTAGTGATAAAAATGACCAAAATGCCCCTAAAGGGAAAAATGGAAGTTTCCTTTAAACTTCAACATGACCTAGTGAAAACAAACATTGAAACCTCCTTCAATGCATCCTAAACACCATTAGGCATGCATAGGACTCAAACCCAGACCCTGGTTAAGCCTGGTTAACCAAGCCAACCTATTTTGATCAAAGGATTTGAATAGTCATTTTAATCCAAATGGCCTCCTCTTTGCATGAGATAATTTCCACCAGACTCCAAATGTTAAACCAAACCTGTTGGGCTTAAACCTAGACCCATGGTTAACTTGGTTAACCAAATCAATCTTAGTTGACCAAATGGCCCCTTAAGGGTCTAAATGGTCAATTTGACCCAAATGAACATTCTAACCCTTAGGACCACCTCTACCATACTCCAAATATAATTTCAAACTTTTTGTTCCCAAACCATAGCCCTAGAACAACCTGGTTGACCAAGTCAACCAGAGTTAATCCAATAGCCCTTTAAGGGTTAGTCATTTTGACAATTTAGACCATCATGACTTATGTAACTACCTCCACTAGACTCGAAATATCAAATTAGATCTATTGAGCTCAAACCCAAGTCTTAGGTCAACTTGGTTGACTATGTTAACCTAGGTTAACTTAATAATCCCTTAAGGGTTTAAATGGGTTAATCCAACCCATTTAACTAAATTAAACCCTTCAAGCTCTAAAACCCATCCCAAAGAATGACCCAAATATGTTCAAACTTATTTAGAGTCCAATCACATTTGGTTTGACTTAGTGAAACCTTAATCCATGGTCAAACCTTATAATCTATATGTTATTTCACTCAAATACTAACCATACTACTTCAAGAATACTTGATTACACCTCATCTAATACCTTGAATATCCCTTAGCTCAATGTGAGTCAAGTTATGGTGGATTGGATCATGTCAACCGATTTTGATTTGGTTAAACCTCTTCCCATTCATATGAATACACTCAAACTCCCACTGCATAACCTCAAGCCTCCTTCCAAGTCATCCCAACTAGACTTTGATGACATTTGGGTTCCACTTCACCACCGTTATACTGTTTGACTAGTTAACCTAGGAAACAAGTGAGTAAAGGATGGTCGAATGATCAAATCATCCATCCAAATGCACTCCATTCAATTCCCTTTAACTACAATAGCTTAAATAAATTATGGAGGCTTCTAAGACCTCTCCTAACCTCTGGCTTAGCTTTAATTAATCTTTAATCCCTCTATTTGGGCATAAGAGAACAAAGGGAGTTTTAAACATGGGATGTCCAATTATCCGTTGATTCCCTACCATCCTAACAACCCCAGCACACTTGACATCCATCTGAGAGTGCTTATAAAAGAATATTGGTTGTTCAAACTACCTATATCATTTTGAATTAGGCAAAAGACTTAAAATAAGGGGCATTCTAACTTGAACCTTATCTCTCCATCCATTGCTCCTCAAACCTCTCCCTAATTTCATTCAAGCTCCCCAAACCTTCCTCTGCACTTCCCCAACCAAATTTGATAGGTCAAAGCCATTGACGACCACCATCACTTCAATATTCATCCAGCTCCAATAGATTTTGATCCACTACGTTTCAGATTGCAACTTCTTCAAGGGAAACTTTCATGGATAATCAACAAGCTTAAAGAAATCAAAATCTCCAAAATTCAATGGTTGGATTGAGGTAAAACCTTAACCTTACATTAGGACACTTAGAGTGATTTAACTTTTCAATAAATGCTTCTCAAACCCTCAAATAAGATCCCCATGATTTCTATTAATCTTTATTTAAAATTTTGTTTGATTTGGTTTAGTAGTTTTTGAAAATGAGACCTTTCCCTCATTAGGGTTTCAGTTTTAAATGTGCATGAACTGAACATTTTAGATCAAATGCATGGATTGCATCATATCGCAATCCTTCATAACTACCCGGTCTACGTGGTCATCCAAATCTTGATTCACTTAGATCCTAGCCATTCAATCCAATAGTGGAGGATCAAATGGCTCCTACTCTGCACCTATGTGGATAAGTGAGGCATGCGGATCCCGCCACCATTTAATTATGCGATGACACAATCATTGCCAATGATTGGTACATTGTCGTGCAATTTTGATACCATAAACCAAACACTGCTATGTGTCCCTCCGATTCCTACAACACGGTTGTTTTAATTAAAATGACTTTAATTTAATTTTAAATCATATTAATTGTTAGAAAACTTTAAAAAATTATTAAAAGTCTAATATAAATCCATAAATTTTATGTAATATATTGAAGTGCTCAAATTTTTAAACCCTTTAATTTAAAATTAAAATTAATTTAAATATTATATATATTTCAAATAATTTTAAACACTAAATATTTGATATTTTAATTAATATATTTTGGAGTTCATTTGGACTCAAATTATTAAAATCCTTCTAATTAAACCAATTAAAAATTCAATTAAATGTTAAAACTTTAAAAATTCATAACTAATTACAAAAAACTCCATTTAAGATTTAATATTTATTAAAAATATCAAATCACCATAAATAATTTTAAATTTAAAAGTCAACTTTTTGGTCAACATTAAGTCAAATTTTAAGTTAAAACTTTAAAAATTCATAACTAAATATAGAAAAATGTAAAACCAATTAACATAGAGTCTAATTACTCAATCTAAAGTCTTGTGTTTAAGAAAAATATCAAATTTCAAGAAATCGACCTTAATAAAAAAGTTAAATTTTGAGCCATTTAATTAATGCATTTTAATAATTCAAAAGAAATTTTAAAAAATTTAATAGTTAACTAAATTGTGAAAATATTAATTTGATTAATAAAATCAATCATCCAACCATTTAATACATAACAAGTACTCTAAAGATAATGTTTTTAGGAAGGATTACCTTGAGCTGCATAATTTAGCATCCTACGGAGGCATGGTTCATCGATTCCACTATAATAACGCAACAAACGGATTCAATGGAGTATAAAAATTTAAACTTAATTAATTAATAATTACTTAACCAAATTAAGATCTTTAATTCAATTACATCAATCTAGTTTATAGATTGGACTACCTTGAGCAGCAAGTCTAAGTGTCATAAGGAGGCCTGGTTCCTCAAGCCCACAGTGACAATGCCACGAATAAGTTGATGTCAGTCTTAACTAATTAAATATCCAAAATCAATAACCAATCAATTTTAATTAATAATGGTCAATCCTTCAAGACTTAATAGATTAAGTCATTTAATTAATATTGAATACTATTGGGTAATCTGGGCCAATGAGGCTATGAAGTTAGCCCCAATGAAGGTGAAATAAATTTAATGGCTCTAGTTTAACAATGGTAGTAATCACTCAACACTTAAAATATATTTTAAAATCAACTTTAAAACATTAATATTTAAACTTTAATTAAATTTTCTTTTAGGCCTTTTAACTAAGAAGAACACTCGATAACTTGAACTAATCACTAGATATAGAACATATCCAAACCACCAATCCTACTTAGCATAATTTAGATGGTTTTCTAGGATGAACAACTCTAGATTTAGGTTAGGTTAGCATTTACCTTTCTTAAGATTGTGTGCCGAGTTTTTTGAGTTTTCTTTGCATGCTAGTTATTAGAATTAAGTGATTGATATGATTGTTTATTTAAGTTTAATACAATCTATGAATTGATGTGATGGGCGTTATATTATCCTTAGGTTATGAATGATTTGAATTGGTCACAAGGTTTTATGTAGGTGTCCATAATCATATAGAACAATGAAAATAAAGGGGGCATAATTTAAAGCTTTAAAATTGATAAAATTTCGATAGCCTTTACGCATTCATAAGCCCCCTTTAAAATTAAAACATCATGGCCAAGTGTCACTGTGATTTGAGTACTTTTAATACTTTGATATATATAATTGCTTGGGATGATTTTGATTATAATTGCATAGGATAACCCTCTAGGTTATGATTGAGTCTAGTTTTTCTTTTTAATATTCAATATAATTTGATGTATTTGAGTTGTAATCAAGAGTTATAAAAAGTTTTGAGATTGGATAATAATTATCCAACCTTAAATTCAAAGAGAAGGGTAACATCCCTTAGGGGAGAGTTCCTCTTCTTTCAAAGGAGATTCAAATTAAGATACTTTTAAATATCCAACGAGAAAAGAAAACACCCATTTTAAGGGGGAGTTTCTTTTCATTTGGATATCTAGACCTAACGGATTCAAGAAGTTCACAAAAGGATGAAGAAGTGAAGTCCAAGATGAATCTAATTCTTAAAGTCACTTTTTTTAATTTTAGGAGTAGAATCTGAATTATTATCAGTGGTACCCGGCCAATTTTAATTTCTATAATTCTGGGTTGTAATATTAAGTGGCACTTGCCACATAGACTTTAAATTTAATTTAGTTGATTTGATATAATTTTTTTAAATTGATTGAGCATTAAAAATTTCATGTCTTTTTAAGCTTTTTTTTTTTGCATGCTGGTTTTCTTTTAGCCTGGAGCAATCGAAGGCTCATGAGGGTATCATTCAAATTTTTTCTAATTTAACAAAACTAAAATTTTAAAGCTAATATATAAACTTTAATGATTTTAAGAAGTAAGCTCAAGCTCAAGGAGGGTCTCATACATTCATATTAATAATAAATATATAAATACAACAAAATAATACAAATTTGAAATTTGCAACCCCTATTTTTTTTAAAATCTACCACATAGTAAGGGGGGCCTTAGGAGAAAAGATTACTTATGTTTCCTATCAACTAACATTATTTGACATCATCAAATAGGGGGAGATTATTGCAATCCAGGATCCCAAGTCTTTGATTTTGATGATGACAAATTTTATTGATTGAATTGTTACTTTTCTTATTAAATATTTTAGATATTTCTTTTTTCTATGAGCACTATCATTGCAGGTAATACATACTCCACTCAAGGCTATTGAAAGCTCAAGAATGGGTAGAATAAGAGTGACAAGTAACAAAGTGTGAAATTTTTATTTTCTTTATTTTTTATTTCTTGAGTCTGGCCACATAAGAGTTAATGTAATTGGGTGATCATACACACACACATAAGGGGAGAGATGAATTTTAAAAATTAATTTTTTTGGTTCTTATCGTATTGTACAACTTAATTACAATCGTAATGTATGATCAATATATAAAGAATGGGATTAATAACTAATTGAAAATTTAGTTTCTATGAACTAATCATACTATACGATTCATTATGATATAAAAAACCTAGTTGCCAAATTAATTTAAGTAAGATTTTGAAATTTAAATTTTGAACTAATTATACAGTACGATGTGAATTGTACTGTATGAATTTTTTGAAATCTTACTAAAATTAATCCCCATGATTAGTTAATCAAATCATGGTTTAATTAATGATAGCCAATCTTAATATATGATATTGATCATACTAAACAATTAGCAGAGATGAAATTTGGTTGTCCCAAAGATCGTACCAAACAAAATCATGATTTTTGAACTAATCATATTGTTCAATATTAGTATCATACTGGATGACCTTCTTGAAATCAACTAACCATATTGTACGATGAGGGAAACATGTGATGATTATCATAGATGATTTTTAGTCATCCTGTGAATCATCTTGTATGAATAGAGGAAATTAAGTAGATCGTATTGGACGATCTCGGTATCGTATTGTATGATGTGTTCAAATTAATTTAACTGTTGATTTGAATGACTTCTTTAGATCATACTAGATGGGATTTGTTTTAAACTGATTGTACTGTATGAATTAGAATCGTACTATACAAATAATGATGACTAACTTAATTTTTTAGGGTTTCTTGTAGCCCACTACTTAAGCATGTTTTAAAGTTTCTCTTTATATTAAAGAGAGGATTATGTGACTGTTGAAGGTACTCTGAGAGAGAAGGTTTTGAGAAATCTAGGGTTTGAGAGGAAGGAAAAGGAGAGGTTGAGCATGAGGGAGGAGTTTGAAGGGATCACATAGTTGCTCCGAGCTAAATACACCCTTGCTCCTTATGTGGCCTTGGTAAGTCTTTGGAAGTTCTTTATGTAGAGAGGCTTCTAGGTCAAGTATTCAAGGTACTATGCCTTCTCCAGGAGGGAGGAAAGGAGTTGAGGTTCTTTTCCTTCTCTAGGAGGGAGAAAAATGAGTCAAGGTCCACTAACATCACGGGGGGGGGGGACATAGCACCCGACACTCCACCGCTTTAGGTTTGGTGAAAGTGAGTATGTAAGGGCTTCTCCACCTCGCTATGGGAGCAAAAGGAGAGTCACTTTGTTTTAGTGCAAATTCTCAAAGCGAAGGACTCTAGGGAGTGGACGTAGGTCAAAGTTCACCGAACCACTATAAAAATCACTTGTGTATTTTTTCCTTTTTGAACTTTTATATTTTTTGCATTTTATTTCCATTATAACTGCTTGAAAAAATTTGTTATTATTGCTTAGGTTCATAAATCAATAATTCATCATAGTTAAATCAATATTTTTTATAAACTCTTTTGCTTTTGCAAAAAAAAATAATATATGGTATTTCCTATTTCTAAAAATGTTTTTAAAATATTATCATTGTTATTTTAAGTTAAGAAAATTTTTAAATTACTAATTCACACCACCCATGATGAGCCTTGGGCTAGTTCCTTAAGGTCTAAAAACCTTTATGAAATTTTATAATCAACAATCCAAAGATTATTAAAAGAATACAATCAAGCTTTTTCTACATAGTAAGTAGGTTTATTCCAAATGAAACCACAGCTAGAAAAAAACAATATCATGCAAATTGCAATGCAAAATTTTATTGTTAAAATCCTTCATGACAAAAGAATTAGAAGTATTACCCCCAATAACATCAACGGAGTAAGAGATAGCGTTGAAATCACCACCAACCAATCAAGGAGTATCAATAATATATAAAAAGTCACAAAATTGCTTCCAAAGGAATTTCCTACCTAACATAGAGTAAGAAGCATAAATAAGAATGACCCAAAATAAGAAAATTGATGAAAAGCAATATGAGTATGCACAATCTAAGGAAAATCAACAATAATATCCAACTTAACCAATAAATTTAAAAAAGAAATACAAATTTTATAAGAATAATTAAAAAGACAAAATTAAACCCAAGAAGCTTACCAACAAGCAATACTTAGAGGAAGAAATCAATTGTTCAATTAACACATTAACAAAAATCTTATGAATCCTACAAAAATTTCTTACCCTAACTCCAGAAACAGACCCACCCACACCTCTAATGTTCCAAATAAGAGAAATAACCATTAACACAAATTCAAGGAATTAAAAGCTATAGTAACCCTAGGGGATGACATAAGTTATTTTTATTATTCTTCTTTCCAACCTTAGTAAAACCATCATCCTCTTTGTCCAAACCATCCCTAGATCTAGGTGATGGCACAAGTTATAGTTTGACCTACATGAAATTTAGGAGTATCAGCCACAAAAAAAACTAAGAGGAGGGATTAAATTAGCCTTCTTTAGTAGAATCAATGCACATTAGGCAAGATAAATCCTTGAGATTTTCAGTCAACACAAGGTCCTTATCAAAGCTAAATGTGGATTTTAAAATATTTCAAACTTTTTAGTTAATACCATATAAATTTCAGGATTGAGGTTGGTCATTATTAAAATAACTATTATTAATAGCTAGAATCTCAACAGAGGAGGAATTTAACACGTTAAGATTATCTATATTAGAATTAATAGCAATAATAGGAACAACCGAGCTAATCAAAATTGGTTCGGCCATAGCCTCATTTATGTCATCAAGTTTTTCAAAATCATTAATATAATTTCTCAATTCTACATTATGTATCCCAAGATTAGAAGGTTTATCATCCATGTCATCGCTCAATTTGTTGTTCTCGGCCAACAAGGTAACTAGAAGACCAAAACTAAATGCACCATTCTGATCAAATTTTTCCATTGTTTGCAACGCCCCATTCATTCTTAGAAAAAGGATGTATCTTTTTAATATGAGGATGCACAAAAAAACATTCATTAATAGAATGCCCGTAAATTTTATAATTGTTACAAAATCAAGAATATTTTCAAATTCCACCTTCTGCAAATACCCCAAAGATTTGGATCTAAACCAAGTTTCCCTTAGATGCTTTTCATGATATCTATCTCAAATACAATTCTATCTACAAAATGCATTAATCTAGAAGTAGTAGCTTAATCCATTTGCATTGGCCTACCAAAAATAGAACCCCAAGCATGGAGCACATGAGAGTAAAAAAAAAACAAATATAAATTTGGAAAAGCAAGCAAATAGGGACAATCAATAATTCCTCTTTAATGTCTATTTAAACAATCACATTTGGCAGTTGTTAATATAGTAAGAACAAAGTGAAAACACTCTATTATAATCAAGCTCATTTGAAAGTAGAATTGTAACATGATTTTCGCCTAACAAAACCACATATTAAGCTAAAAAAAATTCAATTATCAAATCAATATTTGACCTACAAATCAAAAACTTCCCAACTAAAGTAAATTAAAAGGAGATGCTAACTTTACAACATCATCATCCGATATCAAAATTGCATGGATGCCCTTAAAAAATGAATACCCAAATGAAAAACAAGGGTAATTTGAAGAATAATAACTAGAAATGATATTTTAAAAACAAAAAGAGAGGTAGAGGCATTATTACTACTATTCAAATCAAAGAAGCCTTATTTCTAAGCAACTAAATCTGGAAGAGGTGCCCTATAGGGTTTTGCATAAAGGGCTCTAGGGATTGAAAGAGCCCCCATACCAGCAAAACCTAAGGCCAAACAGGCCTTAGGTCACGTAGAACAAAATCCAACCTAAACAATTAAATAGATAATTGAAAGGGGAAGAGGAAATTCACTCAGATGACAAAGAAACCACAATTGCCAGAGCTCAGATGAGGAGAGAGAAGGTGGAGATCTTAATTTAGTTTAAGTACTTATTATGTGAGTTCTATATTTGGTTCAATTTTAAGTTATTTAGTTTAGTTGACTTAAGTTTAAGTGAAATAATTTAGGTAATTTTGTTTGATTTTATTATTTTAATTTTGATTTTAATTGAATTTATTTATTTTATTTAAGATTTTTTAGTCTTTATTACATTTTTAATTATTCATTTAATTCCCTCCTCATTTAAGGAACTTGGTTTGGATTTTGATTAACAAAATCAATCTAAATTATTCAATTTATTTTGTACCATTGGTTTGGATTAATCCAAGGATCAATCCCTAAAAAATTGAGATTAATTGGAATAATATAAATTTTATATTAATTTATTTAATTAATTGTTTATTAAGGTTTAATTATAAATTTATTTAATATTAATTAAAATTGAGAGTTGATTTTAATTTTTCCTAATTGCATGATTGATTTAACATTGTTTGAAATTTGGTTTGTATTTTTGTCATTTTCTTTAATTAATTATGACATTTGGAAATTTTTTGGAAAAAACCCACCAACGAGCCTACAAGTTAATAAAAAAAAGTACAAGGTCCTTAATTAGACCTCCAACTCTCTACTACTCAAAGAGCTAAAAAAAACCCAAAAAAAAAAAAAAACCTATGAGCTGGAGTTCCCCACTAAACACAATTAGAAGAAAACCTATTAACTTTCTAGTTTGGCCAGATGCCAAAACCCATAAAGAAATGAAAAAAATATAACCTTTCAGCTCGGGGTTGCCACCCAAAAAAGAGCTCTACGTAAAAGGATGAGAATTCTCCATAATGCTACTCAACTCAATCCTAAAGCCCAAAAACTCAGCTTGCACAGCTAAGGAGAATTCAAAAATAACATGCAATAAGAACTATAGAGCAGCTTGGCAAAAAATTTACAATCAATGTAGTAAGAATCCAAAGATACCATAAACCAAATAATAACTAATAAATTAACATAAGATTAATTATTGTTAATTTTCAAACACTGAATGTTGACTAGAAAATTTTGAACCCAATGAATATAATTTTGCATTGATATGCATCTCTAGATATCACAACTAATAAAAGAACCTTCATAAAAATAACAAAGGACCTCATCAACAATATAGAAATAATAATAATTTCAACAGGATTTACCAAGAAAATCTCAGCCAGCAAAAGGACAATCATCATTAATGATAAACAACAGATCAAACTTGAGCCAATAGCACGAAAAATTGGAACCTAGTCGCCAGATTAATTTAAGTAAGATTTTGAAATTTAATTTTTGAACTAATTATACAGTATAATGTGAATCATAATCTAATAAATATTTAAAATCTTGCTAAAATTAATACCCATGATTAGTCAATCAAATCATGGTTTAATTAATGATAGCCAATAGTAATATATGATATTGATCATACCAAATGATTAGCAGGGATGAAATTTGGTCGTCCCAAAGATCGTACCAAACAAAATAATGATTTTTGAACTAATCATACCGTATGATATTAATATCATACTAGATGACCTTCTTGAAATCAACTAACCGTATTGTATGATGAGAGAAGTATGTAATGATTAGCATAGATGATTTTCAATCATCCCGTGAATCATCTTATACGAATAGAGGAAACTAAATAAATCGTATTGGATGATCCTGGTATCTTACTATACGATGTGTTCAAATTAATTGAACAATTCATTTGAACAACTGTTTAGATCATACTAGATGGGACTAGTTTTGAACTGATCAAACTATATGAATTAGAATCATACTGTACGAATAGTGATGACTAACTTAATTTTTTTGGATTTCTTGAAGCCCACTACTTAAGCATGTTTTAAAGATTCTCTTTATAATAAAGAGAGAATTATGTGACTGCTGAAGGAACTCTGTGAGAGAAGGTTTTGAGAAATCTAGGGTTTGAGAGGAAGGAGAAGGTGAGGTTGAGCATGAGGGAGGAGTGTGAGGGGATCATATAGTTGCTCCGAGCTAGCTACACCCTTTCTCCTCTTATGGCCTTGATGAGTCTTTGGAAGTTGTTTATGTAGAGAGGATTCTAGGTCAAGTCCTCGAGGTAATATACCTTCTCTAGGAGGGAGAAAAAGGAGTCGAGGTTCTTTACCTTCTCTAGGAGGAAGAAAAATGAATCAAGGTCCACTACCGTCACCTGGGAGACATAACATTTGGCAGTCCGCATCTTTAGGTTTGGTGAAAGTTAGAATATAAGTGCTTCTCCACCTTGCTGTGGGAGCTAAATGAGAGTCACATTATTTTAGTACAAATTCTCAGAGCAAAGGACTCTAGGGAGTGGATGTAGGTCAAGGTTGACTAAACCACTATAAAAATCACTTGTGTATTTTTTCCTTTTCGAACTTTTATATTTTATGCATTTTATTTCCATTATAACTACTTGAAAAAATTTGTGATTATTGCATAGGTTCATAAATCAAGAAATCATAATAGTTAAATCAATATTTTTGATAAACTCTTTTACTTCCATAAGTAATTAATATATAGTATTTCTAATTTCTAAAAATGTTTCAAAAATATTATCATTGTTATTTTAAGTTAATTTTTTTTAAATTACTAATTCACACCCCCCATGATGAGCCTTGGGATAGTTCCTTAAGGTATAAAAACCTTTATGAAATTTCATAATCAACAATCGAAAGATTCTTTAAAGAATACAATCAAGCCTTTTCTGCATAGTAAGTAGGTCTATTCCAAATGAAACCATTGTTAGAAAAACAAATATCATGCTAATTGCAATCCAAAATCATATTGTTAGAATCCTTCACGACAAAAGAAATAGAAGTATTACACCCAATAACATCAAACAAGTAAGAGATATTGTTGAAATCACCACCAACCAACCAAGGAGTATCAACAATATAGAAAACAAAGTCACAAAATTGCTTCCAAAGGTATTTCCTACCAAACCTAGAGCAAGAAGCATAAATAAGAATGACCCACAATAAGAAAATTGATGAAAAGTAATATGAGTATGCACAATCTAAGGAAAATCAACAATAATATCCAACTTAACCAAAAAATTGTAAAAAAATTCAAATTTTATTAGAATAATTAGAAAAGAAAAAATTAAACCTAAGAAGCTTATAAGAAAGCAATAATTAAAGGAAAAAATCAATTGTTCAATTAACACATTAACAAAAATCTTATGAACCCTACAAAAATTTCTCAGCCTGACTCTAGAAACAGACCCACCCACACCACCAATGTTCCAAATAAGAGAAATAACCATTAACACAAATTCACGGAATTAAAAGCTCTAGTAACACTAGGGGATGACACAAGTTATTTTTATTATTCTTCTTTCCAACCTTAGTAAAACCATCATCCTCTTTGTCCAAACCATCCTTAGATCCAAGTGATGACACAAGTTATAGTTTGACCTACATAAAATTTAGGAGTACCAGCCCTAAAAAACCTAAGAGGGGGGATTAAATTACCTTTCCTTAGTAGAATCAATGCACATTAGGCTAGATAAATCCTTGACATTTTTAATCAACACAAGGTTCTTATCAAAGCTAAATGTGGATTTTGAAATATTTGAAACTTTTTAAATAATACCACATAAATCTTAAGATTGAGGTTGGGCATTCTTAAAATAACTAACATTAATAACTTGAATGGTAGTAGAGGAGTAATTTAACACGTTAAGATTATCTACATTAGAATTAATAGTCATAATAGGAACAATTGAGCTAATCAAAATTGGTTCGGACCTAGCCTCATTAATGTCATCATTTTTTTCTAAATAATTAATATAATATCTCAAGTCTACATTATGTATCCCAAGATTAGAAGGTTTATCATCCATGTCATCACTCAAATTGTTGTTCTCGGGCAACAAGGTAACCAGAAGACTGGAATTAAATGCACCATTCTGCTCAACCTTCTCCATTGTTTGTAACCCCGCATCATTCTTAGAAGAAGGATGTATCTTTTTAATATGAGGATGCACAAAAAAAAACAATCATCCCATGAAATTTACAATTGTTTCAAAATCAAGAATGTTTTCAAATTTGACCTTCTACAAATACCCCAAAAATTTGGATCTAAACCAAGTTTCCCTTAAATGTGTTTCATGATATCCATCTCAATTAAAATTCTATCTACAGAAGGCCTCAATCTGGAAGCAGTAGCTTGATCCATTTGCAATGGCCTACCAAAAATAGATCCTATGGCATGGAGCACGTGAGAGTAAAAAAAAGCAAATGTAAATTTTGAAAGAAAGCCAAATAGGAACAATAAAAAATTCCTCTTTACTGTCCATTTAAATAATCGCATTTGGCAGTTATTAATATAGTACGAACAAAGTGAAAACACACTATTATAATCAAGCTCATTTGAAAGTAGAATTGTAACATGATGAGGGTCTAACAAACCCATATAATAAGATCAAAATTTTTTTAAATTTTCAAAAAATTGACTTATCAACCCAAGATTTGACCAACGAATAAAAAATGTCCCAACTAATGTAAACTAAAAAGGAGTTTGCTAACTTAACAACTTCATCATCCAATGTCAAAATTGCATGGAAGCCCTTAAAAATGAATACCTAAATGAAAAACAAGGGTCATTTGAAGAATAAAAACTAGAAATGATATTTTTGTTTTTAAAATGAAAGGTAGAAGCCTTATTACTACCATTCAAAACAAACAAGCCTTGTTTCTGAGCAACCAAACTTGGTGGAGAAGCCCCATAGGGTTTAGGTGCATAAGGGGCTATAGGGATTGAAGGAGCCGCCATACCAGCAAAAACTAAGGCCAAAGAGGCCTTAGGTCACGTAGAACGAAATACAACCTAAACAACTAAATAGAAGATCACAAGGGGAAGAGGAAATTAACTCAGATGACAAAGAAACTACAATCTTTTTTTTTTTTTTTTTTGAAAAAATGCAACCGAGTGCATTCAAATATTATTAAGAACTAAAACTAAGAACTAAAGGAAACCGTTAGATTCTAGCTTTCCAAGTGAAGTAGATAGCATTGCAATATAAATTAATCAACCAGTAATTTTGATTAGAAATCCATAAAATGCAGTCTGAGAAAGAGCAGAAGGTAGGAATAACAAATCCCCACCAATTTAAATGCTGGAATACCTGACCCAATTTTCTGCATTTAACCACAATGTGTTCAATATCTTCTATCATATTGCAGCCTCTAGGACAACCATTTTTCATTTTCAATCTTCTATAACATAAAAACTGGAATGTCAGGATTGCTTTGTCAAAAATTTTCCACCAAAAAACTTCAACTCTAGGTGAAAGCTTAGCCTTCCTTATCCAATCCCAATAGCTCCCATGCTGAGAGTTTTGGATTGAAGCTTCATAAGCCAATGCCGAAATTGACTTCCCTGATCTGCTATATAAAAGTTCCAAGCAATCTTTAAAAAATCTCGTCGTTAAGTTAGTATGCAAAATCAAATTAACAAGATCGGATCCAAATGCTTTATTCAGCTCTTCTTCATTCCATCTCCCATATGCAATAAAGCTGTCCACCAAGGCACCAGCAAGCTCCTGGGGATTGAGAAAAGTTGGCCATTTATTCAGGTTTTTATCCAAAATCCAATTGTCATTGAGGATGTTTATGGATCTTCCATCTATAACATTCCACTTAATAATTGTTATTAAACATTCACCTCCATTTTTGATAATAGTCCAGGCTGAGATCCTTTTTTTTTTCTTTTTCAAAAATCGGTTCTCAAAAAAGGATCCATATTTGGGAAATAAGGCCTTATGCAACAATGATTCCTATCTTGAATATATCTCCAAGATATTTTTTCTCTCAACAGCCAAACTTTATCATAGCAAGAATGAAGACCTCTTCCCCCCCATTTGGTCGGAGAGCACAACATCTTTCAATTAACAAAATGCATACCCTTAATTCCATAAGGTTTATTCCAAATAAAACTTTTGTACAACTTGTCGATCTCCTCAAGAGTGCCTTTTGGGATCAATGAATGAGTGCTATGGAAAATAGTGTATGACAGCAAAAGTGTCTTTACAAGATTGAATTTTCGGCCAATGAGATGAATTTGCTTCCCCAAATACTAATCATTTTCATGGCTTTCTCAATAATGAATTGGAAGTCTTGAGCAACTAATCTCCTCAATGAAATTTTTGTCCCCAGATAATGGAATTCTTGAACACTAAGAATCCCCATAATCTTTTTAATTTTATTCTTCATTCTTATATTACAAGAATTCCCAAAGAGGACACAAGATTTTTTTGCATTGACTTTTTGCCCTGTCCAACCACTAAAGTCATTAATAATGCATTTGATATTTTTGACCTCCTTCACATTTGCTTTTGAAAAAAGTAATATATCATCCGCGTATAACAAATGTGATATCCTAGGTCCATTAGGAGAAATTCTAATGCCATAATTTTCACCTCTTTGTTTAAGAGCATTTGTCATCAATTGAGCACAAAGGATGAACATGTAGGGAGACAAGGGACACCTTTGCCGAAATCCACACTTAGCCTCAATCCAATTTGATGTATTACCATTAGTTATTAAAGAAAATTTAGCATTTGTAACACATTCCATGATTAAAGATGAAATTGAAGATGGAAACCTGAAATGCATCAAAGTATTTTCCAATGTAGGCCAACCCATAGAGTCATAGGCTTGTTCTAAATCGAGCTTGAAAGAGACAAGCCCACTAGAATTCTTTGAGAACCTGAATTTGTGGAAGATTTCATGTGCTACCATAATATGATCTGACATAGCTCTACCCTTCAAAAATGCAGCTTGTTCAATTGAGATAACCTTGTGAATAATAGGAGAAATTCTATTTAAGATAACTTTGGCAGCTACTTTGTATATAACATTACATAAACTAATCGGCCTAAAGTTGGTTGGATATATAGGATTTGAAACTTTAGGAATCAAAACTATTAGAGTTTCTTTCCAACTGGAATTCATCTTTCCAGTAAAAAAAAATTGATTCAATGCTCTCTAAACATCTTCCTTTACAATGTCCCAATAACTTTTAATAAATGAGAACATGAATCTATCATTTCCCTGGGCAATGAAATTCCTTATATTTTTTATTACCAACTAAACTTCTTCTATAGAGAAATCTCTATTTAAGCTGCCGAAGTCCTCCTCCTCCAGATGATAATTGGACTTCAGCCATCTTCCAAAATACATTCCCTGAACACCCATTTCTTTTTAAAGAACTGAAAAAAAATGTCTTCAATCATGTGCATGTCTTCCGTTTCAATGCCGTCTTCATTTTTGATTTTGTTTATAAAATTTGCATTCCTCCTGGCACTAGCAAAAGCTTGAAAAAAATTTGTATTTGTATCACCTTCCGTAACCCATTTCACCTTTGCACGTTCTCTCCACCATGTGTTAAGTCGAGCCAAATTTGAGTTGAGTTCCCCAACCTTTGTTTTGAGTATCAAGCACTCATCATTTGAGAGCCCTTCCTTGCTTTCATTATCTTGAAGCTCCAGGATCTCCTTATTAAGACAATCTTTCCTCTGAGTAATATCCTTGTGTTTATCTTTGCTCTACTAGTATAGATCCTTCAAGGATCTCTTCAGCTTGCAGTTAAGAATTTGGCCGAAATCCCCCACTATTTTCTTGCTCCATGCTTTTTTAACCACAACAATAGATGTTGGATTAGAGACCCAAACATCTTCACATTTAATAGATGTTCTATGGACAACATTGTAATTCAGAATATTCAAAATTATTGGGCAATGGTCCGAGGCAACTCTAGCAAGGTGCCTTACAACTAGCTGATGAGGAGAATTTAAAGCAACTGAGTTCAAGTAGTACCTATCTAGTCTTTCAAGGATTCTGTCAACTCCGGTTTTATTATTGCACCATATGTATTTGGGTCCAATGCTCCTCACCTCTTGATGATCATTTGAAATAATAAAAGACTCCATTTTTTTGCACCTAATGAGTAAACAAATATTTTCCCTCCTCTTTTGTCCTCTTTATTGAGAAGACAATTGAAATCACCTCCTATTATCATAGCTTTATCCTTAGTGTTGTATAGCTGCAACTTTTCCCATAGGATTCTTCTCTTGTATACATCTATGCTACCATAGATAGTAGCAATTCTCAAACTACCCTTGTTTTTTATCTCTATCTCCCTAATAATGAATTGGTTTGAAGACTCCAAAATAGTGAAATTAGCCACATCTGACTTCCAAATAATCAGGATTCCACCGGATAGCCCAACTAAAAGAACTTGAAAAAAGTTCCAAGTAGTTCCAATTAACAAATCCACATCTCTTCTATTAAACAATAACTTTAGTTTCCAACAACCCATAAAAAAATCCCATATTCTTTTACAACCTCCTTCAAATAGAGGGAAGCTCTCCTCTTCCTAGCTCCCCTGCAATTCCAGAATCCAATGGGCGACATTATTGCAAAAGAGGGGAAGGCTTCCCCACTTCTTCTTTTTTTCTTCCCTCCAATCTTCTATTCCTTGGATTCAATTTTATAGGACCTAAACTTTTAAGTTTCTTAGATACTTTCTTTTTAGAGCTTGAATCTTTTACCTCATCTCCCTTGTCTTCATTGTCACAACCCGCCAAGCAATTGCTTTGATTCAAGGAGATGTTGTTGCCATAATCATTTGAAGCATTTTCAATAACAGGTGCCACAATTTCACCTTTTTCAATCACATCACTCAACAAATTAAATTTGTTACTATCAACAGGTATAGTTGGGAGAAAAGATTTCATACCAGAGCAATCTCTACTCCATGTTGTGAACCAGAATCTGACCCTTCTCCAAATTTATCTACCCTTTCTTCCACAGTTGTTAAAGCCTCATTCAACTCCTGAGCTTGCCTTCTGTGGTCATCAACAATTTCTTTCTCCACTTTTTTATACATCATATTGTTCTTCTGAAGCCTTTTATCAATTTTGATTTGCAAAACTGAATTGTTCTGAGAACTGACTTTAGAATTAGCCCCTTGATTCTTGAACTTGTTTCTCCTAAAGTTGACATGGATCCAAGGTCCGTATCCATCCTCATTAGGAATTATTTCTTGGGCCTTGCCTTTATCCTGAGCTGGATCTAAATTATCAATCACATTGTTATTTTGAACAGGATGAAATTCCTTCACCATTTTTTATGGACATTGATCTTTCAAATGCCCAATTTTGCCACAACAAAAACCAAAGTTAGGGATCTTTTCATATTTAATCCTTTGAAATAATTTGCCTAAAGATCCTTCAATCCAAACTCCCAAGGGAAGCTTTGTATCCTGGTTTATGCGGACACAAACCCTGGCGAATTCTCTTCTGCTCCATTGGAATTAATTCCCATCTATCATGTATGGCTTCCCAATCATTGAGGCTATCCTACACATGTTGATTTCATCCCAGCAATGAAGAGGGAGGCATGGCATTCTAATCCAAACCGGAGATGTAAGATCTTTCAAGGAAACAGGGGAGAAGTATGGTGACCACTTGTCCATGCCTATTATGTTATTTTTAACATACCAAGGCCCGCTGGATAAAACTGCTTCCAATGCTTCTTGTTCATCAAATGCACATAATACCCATCCCAAACCAAGTATTGCTAAGTTAAATTTCCCGAACTATGCCCATGGCCTCCTCAACTCTGAGAAAATCAATTGGAAAGGAATGTTTTGACCCAATACCTTGATAACCAGTGATTATGTAGCTTTAATGAATTTTTTTGTTCATTTGCCAAATGAACCTTCACTACCATGTCCTCCCCTGTAAACTCTTTCCCAAAATATAGATTGGTGGCGTTAATGTTGTTCTTCTTCATCCAAGCATTTGGAGCCCAATTATTAGTGATCTTTGAAGCATTTATTTTCTGTACCATATCCTCATTACAATCATCAAGTTCAGCATTTGCACAAACACGAACTTGTTCTAGCTCAACATTTTTCTTTGCTTCTTGATTAATACCATCTTTAATTCCCAAGCTCTCATCAAGGATGATCTTCTAACTATCGACATTGTGTCCCTCAGCCAACCTAGTTTTTGTTCGACATTTCTTCGAATTGGATGTCGATGCTTCCCCATTTACAGTTTTAACCATTACTTTGGATTCAACTGGAGAATCTTTTTTTTGAATAACATAGGATTATTAGAAATG
The DNA here is from genome assembly GCF_001605985.2 of Dendrobium catenatum. Taxonomy (NCBI): domain Eukaryota; kingdom Viridiplantae; phylum Streptophyta; class Magnoliopsida; order Asparagales; family Orchidaceae; genus Dendrobium; species Dendrobium catenatum. The sequence continues at coordinate 558,585 of NW_021319872.1, read as the reverse complement.
ATACTTTTCCCTTTCCCAATTACCTCCACTGGTTTCTTCTGGTTCAAAATACCACCTTCATTGATAATCAATGGTTTCCTAGTAAAATGAATTTTCCCATCCAGATTGATTGTCCTGCGCCATCGCTAAATGCAGGTGGAGAAGAAGTAAGGACTGCGCGTGAAGAGATGAACGGAGTCAGAATAGCACATCGACCCTCAGAATGACCGCCAACCGTGGAAGATGGCCGATGACCGTATGCCTCCATAAAAAGCACGAATCAGAATCTGAAAACAACACTTGGTTCTCTCACTAGAAAATCAAAGTTTCTCTCACTAGCCCAAAACTTTAAAAACAAACTATCAACTAGACCATAAAAAATTCTAGTTGCTGACCCTTCCAGTTATCCATATTAACCATATATTTCATCATTTTATCTCCCACTGAAAGTTCATTAGGGATGTTAAGCCCTTAAGAACTGGCCCAAGTCTAACTAAGAGGGGGGGGGGGGGGGGGGGGGGGGGTGAATTGGTATTTAAAAAAATCTTTCTTATAATCAAAGAACAAAACTTAAACAAAATTCACCACAGAAATCAAAGTGCGGAAAAAAAAGTGGAAATCAAAATAAAGAAAGATCACACCAGATTTATAGTGGTTCGGTCAACTCGACCTACTTCCAATCCCCGGAGGTGCCCTCCGAGTATTGCACTACAAAAGTGACTCTCCTTTTGCTCCCACAGCAAGGTGGAGAAGCCCTCACAAAAACTCCTTTCTGCCAACACCGGTGAGGCAGAGAATCCAACACCTTTTGCTTCCTCCTGAAGCAGGCAGAGAACCCAACTCCTTTTGCTTCCTCCTGAAGCAGGCAGAGAACCCAACTCCTTTTTCTTCCTCCTCAAGCAGGTAAAGAACCTAGACTCCTTTTGCTTCCTCCTGAAGCAGGCAGTGAACCTCGACTCCTTTTTCTTCCTCCTGAAGCAGGAAGAGAACCTCGACCAATTTTTGAAGCTTACTTCCCTTGAACCCTCAAGGATGAAGGATAAAGACTGGAGAAGACGCCTTGGAACCTTGATTGGAACAACCTTTGTGAATCCCTCTTACAAACTCCCCCTCACAAGTTCCTCCCTCTCTCTCCCTCTCCTCTGGGCTCTCTCAGGTCAAGACAGTAGCTAAAGGTCCCTTTGCATGAGAAAATTCATGTCCTTTAAATAGAATTTCAAGAACCGACATTATCGTCCAGGATGATTGGAATATCGTCTTGGCCAATCAGTACAAAATAGGCTCAATCAGTTAGGATGATTTGGGATGATCAGAAGAAAATTAGTTACATCATCCAGGTCGATATAATATCGTCCTGGCCGATTAGTTCAAATTCGAGTACAATCATCCTGAACATCGCCTGGAATAGAGTCTGACTGATGTTAATCATCCAGGACATCGTCCTGGCTGATCATGTGATCGGCCCAAATGATGTGATTGTATCATTCAGCCTTTATTGCTTTCCATAATTACCAAATTAATTTAGGCATAATTATGCTGCATCGTCCAGGCCGATGTATAAATCATCCTCGCCGATGTCCTAAAATAAAGAATACCTAAATTGATCATAACGGCTAATTCTTTCTAATTTGAGCCTATCACCTTAGCCGATACACGGATCATCCAGGATGATTTGCTTAATGACGGCTGCTTAACCAGGATGCCCTAATTAGGTTTCTATTTTTAGTCGGATTGTCCTGACCGATATGAACATCATCCAAGCTGATATACTTAAAATAGAAAAACTCAAAAAACCCCTCAAGTGTGTGTGTGTGTAAGGATACTTAGCATCAGGAAACACTTTTACAATTGACTCAAGAAAAAAGAAAATTATTACAGACTGGCTCAACCAAAATCTACCCAATCTTTAGTTGGTCTTGAGTTGTGTTCGATCTTATGGACCTGAAAAATTAGTAGGCAAGGTAGTCGTAGAAAAATATTAATGTTTGCTATCATCAAAAGTCTAATCCATAATCTTAGATTCGCAACACCCACCACCCCCTCAATCTTATGTAGGTGGACCTTTCACCCCAGTTGCAGCAGAGATCGCGAGAGCTCAGATGAGGAGAGAGAAGGTAGTGATCTAAATTTAGTTTAATTACTTATTATGTGAGTTTTATATCTGGTTCAATTTTAAGTTATTTAATTTAGTTGATTTAAGTTTAAGTGAAATAATTTTGGTAAATTATTTTATTTAATATTTTAAATTTTATTT
>NW_021319872.1:532748-553212 GCF_001605985.2 Dendrobium catenatum | reverse complement strand
GATTAATCATGCATATTTTTACAACCCAACTCCCCTTCCTCAAGGACCCCACAAAAGTTATTATAGGAGGACCAAAAAACTTTATGTTTCATATTGGAACCTCTCCAAAAAAACTTATTAAATAAATTTTCAATCTCATTAGAAACAACTGTAGTAGGTTGTCACATTTAAAAGATATAAAAATGTAAGTAACACAAAACACTTTTGATAAGGATTAATCTACCCCAAAACTAAGAAAGTTGGAGTCCCAAGAAATATGCCTTTTTTTGCACAGAAGTTAGAAGATCGTCAAAAAGAAATGACTTCTTCTTTCCTTTATAAAGAGGAAAAACTAGATACTTAAGAGGAAAAGAGCCTTTTGAAAAACCAATACTATTTTTAATGGAAAGTATATGATCATGAGAAACCTTGTTAGACACAATAAAGAAGCTCTTACTTTTATTAATAAAAAGACGACTACAATCTTAAAAAGTAGTTAAAAACCTCATGATTCTATTAACCCTATTGATAGAGCCATTACAAAAAATAATGACATCATAAGCAAAATATAAATGAGAAATAATAAAACCAACCAAAGTTATATAAAATCCATTAGGATATTTTTTATAAAGATTGGTAATGCCTCTAGACGAATACTATATGGCAATAATAAAGAGAGCAAGCGAGATAGGATCACCTTGTCTCAAACAATGCAAATATTTAAAGAAACCATTACTCTTACCATTAATAATAACAGAAAAAAGGAATATTCAATGCATTGTTTAATAAGTTTAATATTGAAAGAAAAATTAAAGCCAAATCAATTTAAAATGTGGTGGAGAAAATTCTAATTAATATTATCATAGGCTTTGGTTATATCCAATTTAAAGATAAAAGCTCCATAGTATTCAAAACATGAATGATTTCTTGAGCAAGTAAAATGTTATCTGAAATAGATCTACCTTTAACAAAACCTGTTTGATTAAGTGCAATGATTCTAGGAAGAAAGAGGGAGAGGTGTTTCATGATCATTTTGAAAATAAATTTACTAAAAAAATTACATAGACTAGTCGTCCTAAAGTCATTCTAATTACTAGCCTCATTTTTCTTAGGAATAAGCACGATGGAGGTAGAAGAGAAAAACTAAGGCATGTATTACCAGCAAAAAAAAATCAAAAACTGCGTTGAAAAGATCCGGGCTAATAATGTCCCAAGCTTTTTGAAAAAAATTACTTGTGTACCCATCCGGGCCTACAACAGACTCAATGTTCATCTCAAAAATAATCTTCCTAATTTCCTCTAAAGTAGGATATCTATTGAGATCCATGTTATCATCATGTGTAATGACATGAGGAATAATATCAGGATTACCAATATGAATAGGAGAGAAAAATTGATTAAACAACATTTTTAAAATACTCCACCCCATTATTAGCAATCTCTACATGATCTTTAGTAAGAGAACCATCATTACAAGCATTTTTATGAATCCAATTTCTAGTTTTATTTCTCTTAACTAAAGCATGAAAATACTAAGTGTTATTGTCCCCTTCAATAAGATGCTTATTAGCCACTTTTTGTTTCCAATAAGCTTCCTTTTGAGCTTGTAAGTAAAAGAGAGAATTTTTGGCATATTAAAGAAGAGTCAAGTTTTCATCAGAAGGATGTTGTTGATAAGTATTCTCACAAGAGTTAATTTTATCATTAGCATTGACAATATTAGAGAAAACATTTTTAAAAATATTATGATTCCACCAATTAATTTTATACTTCAATCTTTTTAACTTAAGCCAGAATCTATTCATACCAAAAATAGAATTATCCGGGTGTAGGAAAGCTTGCCCATTTTTATGGATCATATTAATAAAAGAATTATCAAGAAGTCAAATGTTTTTAAATCTAAAGTTAGAAATAGAGCTATCATGTCTCAAATTAATGGTAATAAGCATAGAGGAATGATTAGAAAGAGTTTTATTAAGGTGTTCAACATGAGTGTAAGTAAGGGAATTAATCCAATTTTCATTTAAGATTACACAATCCAAACATTGCCAAAGATTACCACGATTCCAAGTGAAAGTGCTACATGTATAGCCAATATAATTGAGGTTACAATCTGATATCATGTTATTAAAATACTCCATAGATTGAAAAATTGGGTTGATCCCCCAAGCCTTTTAGTTGGGTTAGAAATAGTATTACAGTCACTACCCACCAACCAGGGCAAATTCACAACACTATGAAATTGAATAAGCTGACCCCACAAGGTCCTTCTAATATTATGTGAAAAGGTCGCATAAACAAAGGAAGAAAAACATTTATAATACTACAATGAATCACTTGAAAAAAATCACCAACAATATCAATAATAATAGGATCCTTCAAAAGAACCTAAATCGTGTTAGAACTATTAGCCATATCATGGTTAAAACCCAAAATTCTAGTTGTATTATCTAGCTTAATATGGGATATAAGAGGCTCAATAAAAATAAGCAAAGAGATATTATGAATACGACATAAATTTTTAACTCTAATTCTAGTAGAAAGACAACCAATTCCCCTAACATTATAAATAAAAGACTTAAACATTAGAGTGAAGAGGAGAAGTTTGAGATTGTGTGATTCTCGGGGATTAAATAATAATATTTTTATTTTTCTTTCTAGTTCTGAATTTAAGGAAGTTTAGATTTAAACTGGTAAGAAGAATTTCCAACAAATGTGACGATTTAGATAGGAATTTACATCAGAATTTAAACAAGGACCCAATCTAAAGACTTCAAATTGAGGAAATTTTTGAATTAAAGAGATTTATATCTAGACCCAATCCAAATGATCTTGGACAAGGAAAATTAGTTTAAACAAAAATTTAGATATTAAGAACCATTTAAAACCTTTATAAATCTTTTTAAAAAAGTCAAGTCTCTATTAATGATGAAGAGAGAAAACTTTCCAAGTGGAATCGCCTGAAAAATCCTACAGACACATTAAATGTAAAATGTTCCAAATGATTCACTTGATTATTTTTAAATTCTATCTACATAACATAACATCTATCATCTAAAAAAAAATGATACTTGACTATTGATTTGAAAAAAGAAACCATTAACTTTCATATCCAAACTCAACATAAGAAATTTTTAATTCATCCCAAAGGATAAAGGGACATTTACGTATCATTTTGAATATGAATGTATAAACCAATGCATAAAACTATAGTCTGCATCCATAAGATTCTTCCCTACCTTGATAGGGTTTTATTTATTTATTTGGTAGATTTCAGACTTCTTGTAGAGGCAAGCCCCAATAATTAATTACATCAGAAAAGAGAAAACTCTTAATTAAACTAGGGACTAGAATTTTCAAATTTATAAGGATTTGATCAAGGATTTGAGTTTGAAAACCATATTCATTAATTTAATTTAGATAAATATTTAGAATTTATATTAAAAAAGCACTAACTTCTAGGTATCATCCAGCTCTACGGCATTGGACAAATCAATGCCACAGCGCCATCAAAGTCACTGTCAGAGCACTACATCATTGAAATGGAGGTGTTGAAATCTATATTGGATAGAATGGTCAGCTTTGTAGCATTACATTCATTATCTTCAAGCGTCATGGGATCACAATCTATCATACACTCCAAAATTGCTACTATGGTGTAGTTGCATTAGAAAGTCAATAGTGCTGCATCATAGCAATTGTAACTTTCAAAGGCCACGATCTACTAGCATAATAATATAATTGTTCATTAAGTAAATCATCCACGTAAGTTAGCACTGAAACATTAAAATGTTAGCAACATTGAGGCATGGTAGTCGTAACTTCCAAAGGATACGATCTATCTATTAATCATTGTAACTATTCATTAAGAACTGATTCACATCAATAATCATTGCGGCTGAGTAAAAATATAAGTGCAATGAAGTTAGTTCATTTTATGGGAACTACGGCGCCAATCTTTCAAGCACCATGTGGGCTCCAAAAATTCGGCCCCGGCCTCTGCCCGCACTATTTGCTTTTTTATTCAGTGAGGGAGTTTTAACGGAATAAGTTCCGGGGTAAATTTTGGAAGGCAGATGGGTTTGTAGATAAGACACTACCTAGAGATTTTGCCCTCATTTTATGAGGACTTTATGATCTGAGTTCTGGTTTCCTATAAGCACATGCCCCTATAGTTAATTACCCTCCTGATAACGATAGAAAACTTTTGATTAAGGCTAGTCATCAATCATATACATATAGATACGTAGTATTTGGCATATGGTAACAGTATAGGTTTGAATTTGGGAATTGGGTTTGGATTTGAAAATTGGATTATCTTTTAAAAACTTGGAAAGGTTTAATATTTAAAATTAGAAATTTCACCATCTTTCACTTAAAGTGGATGGTGGGGGAATGGATGATGGACCCTATCAAGATCCCATGGTTCTGTATTTTGAGGCCATCATGGACCCTGGTCTACTTAGTCAGAGGAGGTAATCAACCTAACCTTATAAAGGATCCTTGTCGGCAGCCATGGGTTGCTTCATCCAAGGGTACCTTATAGACCTTGGGTGGATATTTGCCTAAGGGGATAAATTTGAATCTACCTTAGCTAACAGAGGGCTTTGTGTCCTATCAATCATATCCTATTGATTCACATCTCAAGGATTTGATATCATTAAGGAACGTATCGGCTCTGGTCATAGCCACTATTTTGTGGTGCCATTTGGTGGCAAAACCACTTGGTTTAGAGGGCCTCAGGTCATAACTGTTTATCCTGTGATGCCATTTGGTGACAAATTCATCAGTCAGAGGACACATACCACATCCTTAATGACATGAGATTGTTTGAGAATGGATCGTAGTGATATTTTTGACTAGGCATTAGCTCTTAGTGGGCTAAAGTAAAATTTAATTTGTCCCCCCAGCAAATTGTTGTGGAGGGTGGATGGATTTTACTTTAAGTGGTGTATGGTTAGATTTTAATTTTAAATATTTTTGAATTTTTGGATTTTGGATGATCTTGGATTTTGGAATGATTTTTTGGTATTTGGGATGGCATTTCAAATTATTTTGAATGGACCCCTTCGGTTGAGATTTTCATTCAACATGGCCATCATCGGGGTATTTGGGATAATGTCCATATAAAAATATTTGAATTTTGTGGATGAACCTTGTCCACTCTATTGAGTTGTCGATAGAGGGTTAGGTTTTGTAGGTTTTATGCTTTTATTAGTTAATTCATATTTATGTAGGCCATGAAGGCCTAATATGAATGCATTAAAATAAATATATCGGTCGCCACCATTATATATTTGTATGATTGTTCGAACCCTGTTGACTCCTATTGATTCGTATAGAAGGATCGAGTTTGAACTTGAATTCACTTATTGACCCGCACAACATCCCTAAACATTACGTGTGTACTCATAACATGCTCGCCAGGACCCATACGGGTGTTTGGGGGGCTTTTTACAATTAAACCCTATCAACTCCTTTTTACCTGCTAAGGAGGATCGAGTTTTGTAGGCCTTATGCCTTTGTTAGTGAATTCTCATGATTATAGGCCTTAAAGACCTAATATGAATGTATTAAAATAAATATACCACTCGCCACAACCGTATATTTATTTGAAGGTTCGAACCCTGTCGTCTCCTATTAATCCGCATAGAAGGATCGGGTTTGAACTTGAATTCACTTATCGACCCGCACAGCATCCTTAGACATCACATGTATACCAATAACATGCTCGCCGGGGCTCATGCAAGTTTTGTGATTGCATTTACCCGTTGTGTACTTATGTGTATACAAATTATGGTGCACATATAGGGGTATTCTAAGAATATTTATAGACGCCTTTTGTCTGCTTGCTTAGACGTAGTGGATTCGATGGCATAGCGTTGTAGCTTGTAGACGCCTTATGTCTGCTTGTATGAGTGTTGAAGATCCGGTGGCGTTGCAGCTCATATATTGAGTTGTTCGCTACTTTGTATAGGTAGACCATTGTAGTTCTTTGTATTTTGCTTGTGGAACATACATATTGAAAATATAATATGTTTTTGAAAATTTGTATTTGCTATGCATACCTTGCTTTTACTAGTAGAGGACTGGTATATTTGTCTGTGGCTGAGTAATATTAATTAAATGGGAGTTATATTCTTTTTTTTTTGAATTATTAAAATTGGTCGTGTCCTTCAATTTAACACATATTGAATCCCCCTACTTGTAGGAGACAGGTGTATCTATTTGCGACTGCCTTATTACATGTTATATAGGTATCTTAGAACTTAATGCCGGCTTTTTGTATATTTGTCTTCAACCAGACTGTATATTCATTCTATATTCTCATTGGTTGCGGGGTTGGATACCTTCATTTATATCTTAATGCCAGTCATGGAGCATTACTACATTCATAACATCTTGCTCTCTTGTTGTAGAAGACAGGTCTATTTATGCTCTTTGCTTCTTACAAGATGCATGCTATTTGACTTCATGTTAACATAAACCATAGGATGTGGCATTATACATTTAAGAATCCCTTAATGCTAATTGGAAATCTTCGTGTCATTGATTACAAGTATGTCATTGTATCCTCCATACGTACTCGTAATCATTGCAATTATCTCAAGAAGATTGATTGCATGAATTTTCATCCTCATTCTTGAGTGAGGGGTATTTGTAAGCTCTTCATCCAACATAAGTTTTGGTATACTTCTCTTACACTTAATTAGGAGTTGCTATCTCACCACTCATAATTTCATTTTAAGCATGATATCGAGCTCCTTCATGCTTGGTTCTAACTTTATGTCATCATGAGATTGGTTCTATGTTCGTTGTTCTTGAACTAATCTCATATGCTTTTTTAAGGAAGGGTAAAATGACATCTAGCTCACAATGCCCATAATAACACGAGCATAAAAGTGAAGATAATATACTTCCCTGGGAGATGCCAACCTCTTGTAAATAATAGTCATGGCCAATTTGCAATATGTTATATTTCAGATGTTCAACTCAAACACGATGCAACATCTACTAACTTCAATGCTAGTACCCTTATCAATGAAGATACAACAAGATGAATTTAGCTGGATTGGAGCTTCAATTTTCATGATGTCCTGCTTCTTGTTGCAATGATAATAACATAATTTATATGGCATGGCCTTTATGGACATCTTGTCATAGATAAGCTTGGAATATGTATCACTTGGGATAACATCATTCATTATATCAATTAAAACATCATGATCAATAGAATCATATGCTTTTTCTACATCAGCAACAATAATATACATCTTAAAAAAATGCTGATCTCTTTCTCACTCTAGGAATAAAATGATATAATCTTTGGTAGATTTGATTATGATCAAACACAGAAGTTCCTAATTGTTTGGATCGTCAGCCTTTATAGTTTGGAGAGATACATAAAACTCTCGCAGAGCACAATTAATTGACTTGTATCAAACAAAACTGCTCTGCCCTTTCACTTCCTTGACATGAATTCTAGCATTTTTCTTGTCTGTGAATTGGAACTTTGATGGTGCTCTGAGATTTGATAAGGGTATTATGTTATTACTTGCTTTCATCATCACAATAATGTTCATTGAAGAGACTTTGAATCAACATTGGCACTCTAGTTGGATTTTTTTTTTTTTTTACCTTCCTTTCATCATTTGTAGAAGAGGTATGCTCAATTTCCCACTAACATTTATTAGTGTCCAAACAGTTTGCATAGGATCAATATAATTATTTATAAATCCTCTTAACTTCATTGCTCATATAGGAGATGTTAAGGATTCCATACACCATGAGTTTTTGTTTGCTTATGTGAGATTCCAATGATTTAAACATTTGTATGATAATTCCAATATTCCATTGGAAATATTATATTATTGTTCAAGTGAAATTCCTTGTTAATCATTTATTTTCCTTCAAATTAGAATATGAGTTGAAAATTCTCACCTTCGCGAAGGTTGGTGACGATGGTGAGATGCACAAAACACAACAAATTTCCCTTTATTTTTATTTTCTCATTCTCCTTTTTTTGAAACTTTTCTTTCTTTTTCTTCTTCTTTTTTTTGAAACCTCTCCACGCACTTTTTTATTTACTAATTAGTAATGCTAATAATGTGACTAACAATGCCAGTAATACTACTTAATAATATTAACTATACTGCAAAACACAAACTAACATTAGTAGCAGGAAATATAAATAAAATAACTGAAAGATATAGAAGTCTAATATTCGAATGCAGACTTATGATGGGCTTTGGGTTAACTGTTGCTGGACTGATGTTTGGGAGGGAGAGGCGTTGTGTAATGGATTGCTAGCTTGGTAGGTGGGCTAATTTAGAGAAGTAACAAATATTTTGGTATATTTTCTTCTGAAGTGAGGGGCCTTTTTCTTTGTTGTTGCTCAAGTGGGCTAAGTTGGGATGTAGGAAATATCCTATGAGCTCTAACGAATGAGAAAGTGAGCTGGCTATTTTTAATAGGCTGCTGAAAATATAAAACAACAAAAAAAGGCACTCAGTTATCTTTCTTTTTTTGTTGATTGGACCTTTGTTCTTTAAAGAGAACCTCTCAATTGTATGGGAGTGATGCAGAATTTGGTGCAGTAGTCAGGAAGGCTCACGTGGTGAAGAATCTATTGGTTTTGAGTGCAAGTGGGAGATAAGACAAAATAATACAAATAGAAGAAATATTGCTCTGTTGTTTTCCATGTGAAACGAAGCTTAGAAAAATTATTGCATGCGGCTATAAAAAGGGAGTTGAGTGGAGAAATCAACGAAGCTAACTTAAATAAGATAAGAGAGAAGGAAAGAAAATTGTTGTAGAATTTGCAGGTTATTATGATATGCACGTGAGACAGGAGAAGACAATGATTCTTCTCGTAAAATAGGAGTAGATGACTTGGAGACTGGTCCAGCGTGGGGTGAGAAAGACAAACCAAGTAGTTCAGGTCATATGGAATGGAGGAGATGTGTTACTGTTTCTAAGAGCGACTTGCCTGAGATGTGGTAACCAGCAGTTTGAAGGAAGTGGGGCTCAACTGACAGGTAGGCTGCAAACCATGGATAGTTCTGTGCAAGTTTCACGTGAAGGATAGTGGAGGTTGGTGGATAGAACTTCTTTGCTGTTTGGTGTCATAGGATTTGGATTTCATTACTGAAGCCTTGGAGTAGAGGCGGAAAAGAAGAGGAAGCATTGAGGGTGTGGAGGTTTTTATCGGAGTTGAAGGGAGTTTGTGTCCGTGAAGCCCAGAAAACTAGAAGGTTGTTTTGTTCTAATTTTATTTCACCACAAGTGTGGAAGTTAAAGCCAGCTATAGAAAGTGACGGGATTTGATCAGAGATAGCCATATTTTGATTGAACGAGGTATTGCATTTAATTCGAGTTTGATAGTTTCCTTGTTGGGAATCTGAATGTTTGCTAAAATTTTATTAAGTTAATGCCATTTTGGTGTTCCAGTCATTTCTGTATTTAATTTAGAATGACAAAGCTGTATTAGTTGACTCAAAATGCATCGATTTGTATGCTTCCTCATTTTGTGTGCAAATTTACTTCGCTTTATATGTCAAATTCGCTAAATATCAAAATTGGACAAATTGATTGTGTATTTAGGATATTGTCGATGTTCCGGTTGCAAAGACGCAGTCCATTTCGTGATCGGACCTCATTTGGACGATGCTGAGGCCAAATTCCCCTGAAATGTATGTTGTCGCTTTGGAACTGCTTCAATTTGCACGCACAACCCCATTGAAATAAATTGATAGAGAATTTAGGATATTAATGGTGTTCCGAACACAATGACGCAGTCCATTTTGAGATCAGACATCATTTGAATAGTGCCAAGCTAACTTTTATTAGAAATTCTTGCTTTGCCTCAGGATGCATGTTGATCTCCTTGCATGTTTTAATTTGCACAATTTTGCTATCATTCCTAAGTATTTGGGATGTTTTGAACACAGTGGTAGAGTCTATTTTGTGATCGGACTTTGTTTGGCAATGTCAAGGCCTATTCTCCTTGATATGCATGTTTTATCTCAAAATTCATGCTACTAATCCAGATGCTTTAAATTGTACATAGAAAGTGTAGCTCTTGTGTATTTGCAATGTTCCAATTGCAATGGTGAAATCCATTTTGCAAACAGACATTATTTGGATAGCAGCGAGGAAAATTTTCCTCAAAATTCATGTCACCAATTTGGATGATCCAAATTAAACATAAAAAATATGGTTTTTTGGGTATTTGTGATATTCTGGCTGCAATGGCAAAATCCATTTTGCGAACGGACATCATTTAGATAGCGACGATGTCAATTTTCCTCAAAAAATTTGTATTGTTGCCTCGGGATCTGTGTCACCATTCCGGATGCTTCAAATTGAATAAACAAGATGTAGTTTTCATATTTTCGCAACATTATGAATGTAACAACAAAATATGTTTGTCGATCCGATGTCGTTTGATTAGCCTCGCACTTTAATTTTGGGCATCGGTCATCCCCTTTGACTAATCTCATTCGATTCAAATGTGAGGGGCCTCAACCTAATTGAATTCGATGTCCTGATCATACTGCCACTACCAGTTTGACAATTAGAGGTTATTTGACCCTTCAAGTGACTAGTTCTGTTAAAATGTGCATCGCTAAATTTGTCGGTTTCACTTCCCTTGCTTGTAGTTTGAGTTAAAGGGGTCAATTAATATCCCTGAACAAATGTGGTATGCATCCGGAGAGTAACACGTTTATTGTGAGTAGGTTGACGGTCCTTAGTAGCCCCTTTTTTGCATTCTTTTTTTGTCATTATTATAACTGCTTTTTGACACATATGTATTTTTTGCTTATATAGGAGATGTTCCGTTAGTAGAGACCTGATGACCTTCCACCAGGTGAGCCCAGTGAGGCTACCATTTGGGATGTGATTGACATGTAAGATCCTTATGGTAGTGCTGATGTTCGAGACAGATTAGAGCAGCACTAGGATATGCTACGGGGGCGAGATGTTTTCCACAGTTTCTTTGCCTGCTCCCCCTTACTTATAGAGCTTTTTAGGGATTATGTTGCTTTTGAGGACCTGAATAGGTGGGTCACTAGTCTCAGACTACAGTGTGGTGAGTACCACCCACTGGAGAGTTTCATTGCACCACTGAGCTGGGGGACTTGCGACGTTTTGGAGCCAGCAGCCGATATAACAGAACCTATTGGGCATTCAAGACTTCTTGGTCACCGGCAATTACAGGCAGCACCCTTGGAGTGGCCGAGAGACTCCATAGTTAGGCAGGTGCAGAGTCCAGTCAAGGGTTACATTTTTTGGGCACATTACGTTTTTTAGGCATACAGAGGTACATTATATGAAGTGGGGATTTACAGGGTAGTTTATGCCTCATTGTTTGACTACGGGAGCCTTCCTTCCTATTGTATTAGAGGTTTAGTTAAGTTTTGGGACTCAGGCAAAGGTACTTGCTGGATCAGAGTAGAGGAGCTCATGATCACTCTTTTAAACCTCCATCCAGTATCCGGGCTACTAGTTTTTGGTCACCATTTCGAGGAGTGCATCCCTCTAGATGAGCAATTATTTCAGCGGGTCCTTTTAGCTGACGGTGAGAGGAGAGGGAGGTTAGTACTGCCAGATGTTTACCTGGTTACTCTACAACACTACAGGTAGATGTAAAGGGCGTCAGGTTTGTCACAGCATGCTAGAGCTTCCAAACCTGTGGATGTTTAGATCTATAATTTTCTTCAGAAGAAACACCTATCTACTGTTGGGGTTTCATTGCACAACCCTTTTGGACTTGGTTTGCAATTTGGCATAATGTTGTCAGAGGAGACCGGTGAGCCCACCTCTACTTCTGACTGTGCTTCCCTAGGGTTATCAGGTGTCATAGAGGACTTGGTTTTGGTTGGGTTTTTGGGCACTTGGCTCTGCACCTTCATACTCCTAGTCAGGACAGGCTCTTTGAGGTGCAGTGTCCTCTTAGTAGCCAGCCAGTTAGCACAGGGGCAGAGGCTCTCGTTTTTTCCAATTATACTGTCCAAAGTTTATAGAGTTCTACGTACCCTTTCTGAGGTGAGTTCCCTTGAGGTAGGTGACCCAGTTTTACCGTGGCAGTATTTATACGCGTGGTCCACTTGCATGTTCATGTTGCTTTTTCATATATAGAGACTCATGACAACTTTCTTCAGAGGAGATACCCTATTGTTCTTCAATTTTCTCAGGCATCTTCTACCTTTGAGTCAGAGAGGATCCATCTTTTCTTCTTTGCCCCACAGTTGGTTACAAATAGGTTTACTTTAGTGCACCAGCCATACACTGTTAGTTTACCACCACACTAGAGGGGTACAATTATAGTTGATAGGATTGACCACAGAGGCAGATAGACTCTACTGCTCCATTGATAGAGTTTAGCAGTTACTGAGTACTTCCTCAGTATACGTCCTAGTTGGTTGTGTTATAGAGCAGGTGCTACAGTGACATTGGAGGGCTATCAGCCTAACAGGGTGTCCAAGCAGTTTAGGTACTCTCAGGCTACAACTTTTGATAGTCGGGCAGTTGTTCCTGGAGTTATAGATGTTTACGCATGGAGAGCATACCGCAGGAGACCTGTTTCTTCACAATAACAGTGACATGGCTGCACTTTCTCAGGCTTGGCACTGGTTCTAGTTTTCTTCTAGCTCAGCCGTCCAGTTGTACTGGCATTAGTTTCACACGGCTGACCTTTTCTCTCCATTAGTTATTAATTTGACTAAATATTGATTTCTTAATTTGCTCTTGATACAGGGATAGATACTGAGGACCATATTACTACTGGAGCTGTAGTTCCCTCTTCGGCCAGAGCTTCTGATGTGGCACCTGATCCACCTCATGCTGAGACTGCCAGGCCTTCACATAGATGTGTCGGCTCCCAGCGTACTTCATCTTCTTGAATGTCCGTAGACATTCAAACTTTACTCGGAGACTCCGGTGAGAGTTCATAAAGACCGAGGAGATCAGAATTTACTGGCTACAGTACGTTGGATCCTCTAGATGACTTCTCTTTTCTAGTGTACCCTCACGGGTCTTTCTATCCTGAGAGTCTTCAGGAGCCGGCGCAGGCCTACTTTTAAAGTTTCTTGAGACACTGTCATATGTACCAATGACCTCAGACTTAGTACTTGTGGAGTTTTTTTTCTTTCCTGAGTGCACCCAGACTGGCGCTACGGGCCCTTCTTCTGTTCCTTCTGGTTACTCTACTGACTCTGCGAGCCCTTCAATAGGTACGTGTTTACTTAATTCATTTTGATGTATTATAATATTATCTATCATTATATTGATTGCTTGCGATTCTTTGTGTAGTGCTTGAGGGGGTCGACTACACTTTAGAGATTCTTTGCCTCATTCCCCTACCCGTGAGTTCGAGGAGTATTGAGAGGTGCAGTCACACCATAGAGCTTTTAAGAGATCTAATTTCTAATATTGATCCAAGATCTCCAGATCTTGGATTGTGTTTGTTCCTTCTACTGATTGACTCATTGGGTTACTTGCCCATTTTGGAGTAAGCACTACCGATTTACTTTTTTATGAGTCGATGTGCTTTGAGGTGGAGTCTTACATCTGGAGACTGAATTCCCTTCTATCTTGTATACCAGAGCTACACTTCCAGAGCTAGAGGAGAGGGTTGCCTTACGACGGGGGTTGGTTGATGAAATCCATGATAGGTTTGATAGTAGTGCTGCGGCCTTAAGGAGGCATCATCGGAGCTCTTTTAGCATGACACAAGAGTTTGACAGGATAATGACCTACATATAGAACCTTTGGAGAGATGTTAGATAGGTGATGTCGTAGAGGTTTCACTTATGGTAGGGGCGTGACCACCTTACTAGGAGGGAGAAGCAGCACCACCAGGCTTTACACTAGGAGATGGTGGCACCTGACTCTTAGCTGACACAGGCTGTTGAGGAGCTTCAGACTACTCAGTTAGAGTTCCATACTTTGGTTGAGGTTATCGCATAGATAAAGAGTTTACAGGCTCGCCTCTCCTGACTTATACTTATCTTTTATTTCCCAAGAGTCGTACCCTATGGTGTTTGTACCCGTTTAGTTTCTTGAGTCTCAGTATACTTGTAGCTCATATTTATGATCATATATATGAATGAAGGATTTTTTTGTTCGTTTTTATGCTTATCTTTGGTTGTACTCTGAGCTGTGTTTTGGAGTTGTTTGAGTTCTGATAGGCGATTTTAAATATTTATTTGGGGATCTCAGCTTGCAGCATGATGTCGACCCAAATAAATATTTAAAATGCCCTCTATCTCTGAGGGTAGTTATGAGCATTATTACCATGGCCACTAGTTGGAGTTAGTGGTCATAGCTTTAGCTCAAATTATGGGGATTTTAGCTTCTTCCAGTCCTTTACTTTATGTTGTGGACTTATTAAAAAATATGTAAGTTCTGGATTTGGTTGATAGTACCAAATATTGGTAGCGTCCTGATCCTTAACCACTCGAGAAGGCTTTAATCTGAGTCACTTGAACTTGTTAGATTGGGTGAGCTAAGATTTGATAGCTCTTCATCCTCTAGTTGCTGAAATGGGAGTTCCTCTACTATGGCCTTTCTTTTGGCGTATTGAGTAGACGGATCTACCAGCGAACTGACCATATTTGGGCGTGTTGGATCCGACCTTTTACACCCATCTGAACCATAAGCTTTAGGCTATTGGAAGACTTTAAACTATTTTGGCTCGATTTGCTGGAGTGTATAATCACAAAAAAGTCTCTTTTTTGACTTTTAAAATATTGGTACACTTGAAAAAAAATGATGTCATGAACTTTCAGGAAAAGTACTTGCGTATGTGTTAACAATGGAATCTATCGTATCCCCATTCGAAGGAATACAAGGCCTGATGATTTTAACTGTTTATTTTGGGATCCCGGCACATAGCACGGTGTCAACCAAAATAAATATTTGAGTACCCCCTGTCCTGCCAAGAGGTTTTGAAACGGGATAAATTTAGTAGTTTTGAATCTTGAAATATTCATTTAGGAATCTCGATACGTAGTATGATGTCATCCCAAATAAATATTTAAATATCCATTGTCTCGTAGGTGGATTTTTTTTGAAGGTGGGGAGAATTTGGACTTTTGATATTTTAAATATTTATTCACTGATTTTGATACACAGTGCAATGTCAATCCGAATAAATATTTAAAAGGCCCCTTATTTAGCACATTGATTTTGATAAGGATAAATTTAAGATTTTGAATAATTACTTAGGGATCTCAGCACGAAACACGATATACACCTAAATAAAAATTTAAATACACCTTGTCATGTAGGGAGGTTTTTTTTATACTGGGGCAAATTTAGAATTTTGATATTTTAAATATTTATTTGGAGATCTCAGCATGCAGCATAATGTCGATCCGAATAATATTTAAAATGCCTCTAATTTTTTTTCTCGAAATGCATTCTTATTGTACAAGAGAATTTTGATACATATGTCGTACATGTGCTAATAGGTACATATGGAGCACAAAATAAAATTTAAACACATATTTATCCCTATGCATGATACTTCTTTAGGTATCGGCCATTAATCGGCAGCATGGGCCTCTAACCATCCATGTCGATCATTTGATAAGCTCCTCCTAGGTATACATTCTCAATGACGAATGGACCTTCCCAGTTGGACACAAATTTTCCACCAATTTTTTGATGTGTGATGATTAGTCTTCTCAGCATCAGGACCAATTCCCCTTCTTGAAATGCTCGATGATGTACCATTCGATCAAATAATTTTTTCATCCTAGCCTGATAGATCTCCAGGTTCTATTGATTTTGTAGTCTGACTTCATCGAGCACGTCAAGTTCTTCCATTCTCAATCGAGCATTTTGCTTCTGAGTCAGATCATATTGGATAGCTACATGAAGTGATGGCAGCTCGATTTTCAATGGCAATACAACTTCAACTCCAAATATCAATGAGTAGTGAGTAGCTTTGGTTGGTATCTTATAAGTAGTACTATATGCCCATAGTGCCTCCACCATTTTAGCATGCCACTCTCTTTTATTCTTGGAGATGATATTCTTTAACAATTTCACCAACGTCTTATTAAAGGCCACAGCCAAGCCATTAGCCCTTGGATTGTATATTGATGAGTATCGCCAATCAATCTTGTGTCGCTCGATAAATATATATATTTTAGTGCTCTTGAATGATGTGCCATTATTTGAGATCATACAGTGCGGTACACCGAACCTATAAATGATGTTATGGGTGAAAAAGTTAATCATATGCTCCGACATGACTTATTTGAAGGGAGCCGCTTCTGCCCACTAAGAAAAATAGTCTGTGCTGCCAGTATGAAATGATGTCTAGCTGATGATAGTGGATCTATTGGACCAATTATATATGTGCCCCATCATTCAAATGGCTAGGATGCTACAGTTGGGTGTAGTGGATTTGGTGGCTGATGAATAACATCACCGTGAATCTGACACTCGTGGCACCTCTTAGTATGGTCAATGCAATCTGTCACCATTGTTGGCCAATAGTAACCCATCCTCTTGATTTTATTGGCCATTTTGGGATCTGATTGATGTGCACCACAAAATTTTTCATGGACTTCTTCTACTACCTTATCAACTTTCTAGGTCCACCTTAGCCACATCTGATCAAAAGCCCATCGGTATAATATGTCATTGACAAATGCATATCATAAAGCCCATTTTCGAATTTTTGTGGCCATAAACTTTTCCCCTGGAAGTTTTTTTTCTTTGAAGTAGTTAATAAATGGCTTCCTCCAATCATTTTTGACTTCAATATCTAAATAATGCCACCATGATTCTAAAGCTTGACTAGCTTTAAGTATCTTAGCCACATGATATTCTATCGAATAATTTTCCATAACGATCTGATGGAGGGGTTGAACCTCAACTGGGATTGTATCCTGCTTGCCTAAATTCGGTACCTCTTCTATAATTAGGAATTATAATAGGGAAAGTTTCAAGATTCGATGGTTATAAACTCCAATGAATACAGGCTTCTCCTCGTTAGTATTAGCTATTTCCTAAGCCAATTTGGCTAAGCAATCTGCTTTGGGCTTCTGCCCTCGAGGAACTCAAGCTAATTCATAATTCATCAACTATTTCAGGAGCTCAAGAGTTCATCGGTGGTAATGGGCTAACTCAAGCTTGTAAATTTTGTAAACCCCTAGGACTTGATTTATTAAAAGTTGAGAGTTGCCAAAGATCTGAAGATTTTGAATTCTGACATAGATTATAATCTCTAGTCCCACTATTAAAGCTTCATACTCGGCTTCTTTATTGGTCCAGGGTTCAGTTAGACTAAACAAAAATCTCATTATGCCTCTTTCAGGTGCTATGAATATGAGGCTGATGCCAACTTGGGAACTAATAAGATTTGGAGGTCGGGCAAGTTTAATCGACAATGCCCCATCGAAGTACTGATCCCATAATAGTAATTTCTCCTTTTCCTCAACTTACATAATTTGCTCATCAGGAAAATCATCATTTAGTGGGGAGTTTATCGGGATAGGATGTGCGGCGAGAAAATCTACCAAGGCTTGACCTTTCACTGCCTTTTATGGTATTTATGTGATATCAAACTGCTGTAATAGTACTACCTACCTGGCTTATCATCAAGAACTTCAGTGGATTGATCTTTAAAATTAGGGTGATTCTGTGAGAAAGCATATAGTGGCGAAATTAACTCTCGACTGATGTAGTAGAGCGCATTTTCTTTACCTTCTTTATTATTTTGGGCCAATAATGTTTTGACGATTTCTTTTAGTGCTGTTGTGTATAGTATAAGAGGCTTCCCTAAAATTGGCGCTATGAGAATGGGTGGGTTCAATAGATATTTTTTGATGCTATCAAATGCTTACTGACACTCTATGTCCCACTTGAAACGAACATCCTTCTTCATTAACTTTGAAAATGGTTGGCACCTACCCGATAGATTCGATATGAGCCATCGAATGAAAGTAGTTGTCATTATAGTGAGCGAAGTTATCGAAGGTTCCTTGGTGGTGGCATCTCTGTAATTTCCTTGATCTTGTTGGGATCAATTTCAATTCCTCGATGATGAACAACATACCCCAGGAATTTGCCAAAAGAAACACCAAAGGTGTATTTGAGGTTCATCTTCAGGTAAAACTTTATGATTCTCTCAAATACGATCCTTAGGTCATTTAAGTGATCCTTGCGATCAATGCTCTTAACAACCAGGTCATCAACATTACACTCGATCTTCTGATGTATTAATTTTTCAAAGATAAGTGTTATTGCTTGCTGGTAGGTGGCACTAGCTTTTTTCAGGCCAAAGGGCATGACTGTGTAGCAGAAGATGCCAATGGGCATTCTAAATGCTGTATGCTTCTCATCTTTAGGTGCCATCTTGATCTGGTTGTAGCCCAACGATCCATCTATAAATGAGAACATATTATAATTTGATGTACTATCCACTAGGAGTTTAGACACCAGGAGCAAAAAGTCATCTTTTAGGCATGCCTTGTTGAGATCCCAAAAATTGACACAGATACGAATCTGACCATTATTCTTTTTTACCGGGATGATATTAGCAATCTAATCAGCATACCTTCTCGGATGAAGCCCGCCTCTATGAGCTTCTTGGTTTTGACAGTCACCTATTATTCTATCTCCAATCTAATTCTTCTTGGATCTTGCTTGATAGGCACCGCCTCATGCTTGATGGCCAACTTGTGAACTGGCACATCAGGGGATAAGCCTGGCATTTCAGCATATGTCAAGGTAAAGAAATTCCTGAATTCACAGAGAAGCTCTTTCATTTCTTCCACTTGATCTTCTGGTAGAAGAGAGCTAATGAAGGTTGGACGAGGGTCCTCCTCAGTCACCAAATTGATTTTCTTTAGCTTATCCATAGTGGCTTCCTGTCCACCATCTTCAAGCTCTTTGGGTGCAGGTTTGGCTTCTACGGGTTGATCATTATAATCGTTAGCTTCATAAACCTCTTCGGGGCCCTCATCATTAGATTCAATTTCCTTGCATATAATGGCACGACACATATCTTCTTGGTAATGCCTTCTCACAACATCTGAGACCTCTTTTAGTGAGAATATCCCTTCTTCACAATGTATGAGGATTTCTTTGATATCAAAGCTTCAAGCAAAGGTGAAGTTATTGCACAGGGGTGAGAATTCTGACTTGTTTTTGTAACATCCTTTGTATATTTCCAGTGATTAATTTGGGCATTCTCGTAAGCATTAACTCACTATGTTCGGTGGGCCTGTATAGCCACTCTTGATTCTCTTCATCTCTGAACTCTCAAAATTTATAAAATAGGGTTCCTGGTCCACCCCTATTTCTTTGAGGAGGCACATAAAATATTAGGAGTTTCTCAACATTATGTACATCTCAAGGGAAGATTTCTTTGAAATATTATGGGGGAACATGAATGACCATGCATTCATTATCTGAGATTGACAAATTATCTATTCTTTTTGAAAGTACATACTGCATATTATTCATGTAGATAAATTCATAATCGTAGTCATTGTTTGAATATTTTACCTTTGTTTCCCCCTAGCTGTTGATTGGCATATTTCCTGAGATTTAATAAGGATTGTATCATCTTCCTCCGTGTCACTTCCTAGGTGAGGCATATGATTTCTGGATCTAGGAGTGGTCGCTATTTTGGGAAGAGTCGGCGTTACCTTCTTTCTTCCTGTTTGCTTCTTCTCATCTTCTTATTTGAGCCGCCTTGCATTCTTTGGGTTTGATGCCTTAGTCTCGAGAGAACTCGATGGATTTGGTTCTTTGGGGATTAAGTACCTAACATCTTCATAGATTTTCACCTCATGAACCGCAAAGAGCTGAATATCACCGAAGATTCAGAATTCCTCTCTATCCCTGATGTACTTCATACATTGATGTAGCATTGACGGGATAATGCCATAATCATGTAACCACGAGTGACCCAGAAGCGCCTTAAATGATGTGTCCACATCAATCATATGGAATTATATATCGATATGAAGTTCTCCAAATATTAGAGGGATCATGAATGACTCTAGGGTCTTTTTCCCATTTTCATTGAAGCTGTACACCATCAATTTGTCTTTCTCAAGGTGCTGCACATCGAGACAAAGTGATCTCAGTGCTTTTAAGCTCATAAGGTTGATGGAGGACCTGAGATCAATCAAAATTTGACAGATTATCATCCTGTCACTCTCTACAGTAACATATAAAGGCCGGTTATGGCCTGCCATTCCAAGCATCATGTCGTCCTCAGCAAAAGTAATGATTGGCTCATTCCAAGCTTGCAAGACCTCAATCAAGTTATGCTCAGCAAAACATGCCTTATATCATTTGGGGTCCCTAAGAGCCTGAATCATGGTCTTCTGAAGGTCTTTAGACATTACCAAAGCATCGTATATGCTAAGATGTGCTGGAATTTTTCTTAGATGGGATAAGATATTGTAATCTATGAAGTTACTATATGGATAAGAGGGGGGGGGGGGGGGGT
>NW_021319872.1:471092-532586 GCF_001605985.2 Dendrobium catenatum | reverse complement strand
TGATCTCCCTCACACCTCTTCTCCCTCACAACGCTCACCTTCTCCTTCCTCTCTCAAACCCTAAAGAACTTCTCAAGAGCTCTCTCCCTCGGAATCCCTCTCTAACCACGTTCTCCTCTCTGATTCACACCCTCAAAATATGACAAGTTTTACACATCAAAACAGGCTCCAAAATCCCTGAGATTTCAAAAGTAGCCGTTACTATTGTACAATACAGTTTCTAATCGTACAGTATGATATGTATAAACATACTTCATCCTGGTACGAAGTGATATGAATAGTTCAAAATCATTCATACAATATTATTTTAAATCGTACGGTACGATCCATAATAATACTGTCATACAGGACGATATCCGGGACGACCAAACATTATCTCTATTCATCATATGGTACGATTGACATCGTACAATACAATGAGACAAAACCAAAGAGATCGTCCAGGACGATCTTCGGGACGATTGTAATTTGTCTCTATTCATCATATTGTATGAATGAGTTCGTACAGTACGATGTTCAAATTATAATTAAGCCTAGATTTATTGTACTAATCACGAGTTAAATTAAGTAAGTATTTAAAATAAATCGTACAGTACGAAGGTGTTCATACAGTACGAGCGGCGTCAAATAACTTACTTAAGTTAAAACAACGGCTACGGTTCTGGATTTGAACATATCGTACAGTACGAATACATTCGTACGGTACGATCTATTCATAGAATCGTCCTACAAAGCTCTGATCATACAGTACGATCTACAGAGAAATAAAAACTCTAAATTTTTCATTTAAAAATACTCTATCCCTGTGTGTGTACATGGTTGCTCAGACTTTTATGCATTTTATGGCCAGACTCAAGAAAATAAAAATAAAATAAACAACAAAATACATTGCAGACTCATACTCCTAATCTATCCGTTCTTGAGTCTTCCTATCGTCCTGAGTAGCTTTTGATATTCCTGAATATTAGTACTCACGGACAATAATAAATAAAATAATATTCAATGAATAGATGATTCAAACGGCATTATTTGTCATCATCAAAATCTCAAACTCAGGATCATGGGTTACAACAATCTCCCCCCTTTTTTATGATGTCAAATAATATTTGTTGTAAGCAAGTGTTAAAGGCATTTTGTTTTTAAATTTAATTTAAACAGAAGAACAAGAAGAAGAGAAATAAAAGAAGATGTAGTATGAAAAAGCAAAAACATGCATTTAACCATAGAAACAAAATACAACAACCTTCTCCCCCTTTTGACAGCACCAAAAAGAGGAGCAAACACTAAAAAAGAAAATATAACTACAATACAAAGATAATTTATAGTGGAGGATCCTGATCAGTAGGTGGTGGAGGTGGGTTTGGTTGGAAGTACTGAAAGAGAGTGTCAAAGCACTGATCAATAGCAATAAAGAGTTCTCCAAACCATTGCATATCTGTCTCGTGTTGCTGATGTTGTTCTTGAATGTGAATATCGAGACAAATCTGAAGTTGGTCGAAGCGTTCAACCAGATCGTCGTGAGGGTAAGCAGGTGCAGATGCTCAGGGTGGTGCATGTCATCGTGGACGTGCTTGAGCAGTAGTCGGGGCATCTTCCCCTTCTTCTTCATCAAAAATAGGTTCTTCCGGCTCGTGTCCCCGATGGAAAAGAATACTAAAACAGGCATCTGTATAAAAAATAAGAAGATTGTCGGGTTCACCAGGATAGGTCATTTGATATTTATTTTGGAGAATATATCCTATAAGATGACCTAGAGCTATATTTTGTTTTCGGCGAGTGGTAGGGAGACGAACGAAGGTCATATGGCGAATGTAGTCAATAATCAGATCGGCCTCGTCGAATTTTGTGTTGGTCATGATAAGGTAGGTAGTGACAGATAGAGTCGGGGTCATGTTGACACGGTCACCACCTTTGGGTATTATGGAGGTACGAAGGACATGTTGAATTATGCGCGCATTTCTATTTAGTGATGAAAAGATAGGTTAGTGTTGATAGAATGCGGCGTTCCTAAGGATGTTTATAAGAAAAGAACGAACCATAGACCCTTCAATAGATAGCCTAATGTATTAGGCGATGTCAGCTTTGGTTATTTTAACATTTTGACGACAAACAAAAGAGTAGAAAGTGAGGTTATCGACAATATAGGTTAGATTGGCTAGGAATTCTAGAAGGAGTTCAGAATTGTAAGGGAAGGCCAGGGTGAGAAGAAATTAGAGGGTAGTGGAAGCAAAGAGGTTCAGTACCTCGAAGTTAAGAGCTTCCTTATTTAGTAGTCTGGAGGGTGTGATTTTTCAGGCTTTGAACTTGTGGTATGCATCCTCATTTTCGGCATTCAAGAATCGAGCGCTATGACGGTGAGAGGAAGACGAGCTTCCCACTACCATACGACCTCTCTTGCTTGAACCAGACTTCGTGTAGAGGCTGAGTGAAAGGTAAGAAGGAATCAAGTGGATTGATTAGTGTAGTGCAAGTGAAGAGGTCAGCCTACCCACCCAATTTATAGAGTTTTCCACACATCATACAGTAGAATCGTACATCGTACAATACGATATGATAATAATTGCTCTGACGGTTCGTACCGGGAAAAGGAGGTCAAAACATACAGTACGATAAGTATCGTACGATACGATCAAAGGAATATCGATCGTCCCGAGGGCGTCAGTATGACTTTTGACCAAAAGTATCATACAGTACGAACAGGTGTATCGTCTAGTACGAATGACATTAATATCGTACCAAACCCCTTTATTTTGTTCTTATCTGTTTGCTGAGGTGGATCATACAGTATGATGTTTAGGGTTTCGTACAGTATGATCTACAATAATAACGTACCAGCACGCTTAAATTCGTCTCAATCGGTTTGCTAACGTAGCGCGTACAGTACGAAGAGGTGATATCGTACTGTATGATGACCAATAATATATCGTACAGTACGAGATTAGTCGTACAGTACGATCAACAGAGACAAAATTAATTATTTGGTGTGTTCTGTGTAGATTATAATATACCATACAGTACGATCGGTGTATCGTACAGTATGATATTACAGAGTCAAAGTTAGTGCTTTTTGTGTAGTGAGTGTGTGATGATCAGGAGCAGCCCATTTTTTTTTGTTTTGGTTTTTTTTTTTATGCAGTTATATCTATGACACCTAATCTAGTCCTCAAGGTTCTAAAGGTGTCGAAAGCTAGAGGTTTTGTGAATATGTCAGCTAATTGATCTCCTGTAGCGATGTGATGCAATTCTATATCTCCCTTAGAAACGTGATCTCTAATGAAATGGTGCCTAATGTCTATGTATTTTGTTTGAGAGTGTTGAATTAGGTTCTTAGAGATGCAAATTACGCTTGTGTTGTCACACATGATTGAAATGATTCCTACAGGTAGGCCAAGATCAAGAATTTATTATTTTAGCCATAGTACTTGTGCAACATAACTTCCTACTGTAATATATTCTACCTCGGCTATGAAAAGTGATATTGAGTTTTGCTTCCTACTGGATCAAGAAACTAATGATTGTCCTATGAATTGGTAGGTACCAGAGGTGCTTTTTCTATCTATGCTACATCCTGCAAAGTCAGAATCTGAGTACCCTAGGATTTCAAAGGAAGTGCTGTGCATAGGATTTCAAATTCCTAAGTTTGGGGTGCCTAGTAGATATCTAAGAATTCTCTTAACAGCAGTTAAGTGAGACTCTTTAGGATCATCTTGAAAGCGGGCATAGAGGCACATACTAAACATTACGTCCAGTCTACTGGCAGTCAGGTAAAGAAGGGACCCAATCATTCCTCTATATTTTTTCTGAACTACTGATTTTCCACTGGGATCTTTGTCTAGTTGAATTGTTGAGCTCATTAGAGTGTTCATGGGTTTAGCACTATCCATTTCATATTTTTTCAAGATATCCTTGATGTACTTTGTTTGACTAAGAAAATTTATATTATCCAGTTATTTTACACTAAAGCCAAGAAAATAATTAAGTTTTCTCATCTTGCTCATTTCAAACTCATTACTAGACCTGTCAATATTGGACCCGACCGAAAACCCGATCCGAACCCGACCCGAAATTTTCGGGTTTGGGTTGACCCGAACCCGAAGCGTGTCAGGTTCGGGTCCGAAAAACTGACCCGTTTGCAAAAACGGGTCAGGTTCGGGTTGACCCGACGGGTTGCCGGGTCAACCCGAAAACCCGTTTATTTTTAAAAAATTTGAATTTTCATACCCCGCTCGCTGCCCGCTGCCCCCCGCCCGCTGCCCGCTGCCCCACGCTGCCGCGCTGCTCTTATCTGATTCATCAAATACCACATGGGTGGATTCTTCTACTACAAGGGTTCTCTTATTAAAAATTCTATAGGCCTTACCTACAGAAGAATAGCCTAAGAAGACACCCTCATCAGACTTGGGATCAAATTTTCCTAAGGGATGTTTACCATTATTTAAGATGAAGCACTTACACCCAAAGACATGTAAATGTGAAAGGTTTGGTGTCCTACCCTTAAGGAGTTCATATGGAGTTTTATTCAGCTTCGATCTAATGTTTACTCTGTTCAAAACATAACAGGCTGTGTTGACTGCTTCTGCCCAAAAGTATCTAGGAAGGGTATACTCCGCTAACATTGCCCTAGCAGCTTCTACCAAGGTTCTATTTTTCCTTTCTGCTATGCCATTCTGTTGGGGTGTTCTAGGATCTGAGAAATTGTGCTCTATTCCTATCTCTTGACAGAATGACTCAAATCTATCATTTTGGAACTCTCCACCATGATCGCTATGGATTGTTGATATTTCACAACCTAATTTTCGTTGAATCCATGTGGAGAAAACTTTAAATTCCTCAAAAGACTCATTTTTGTGTGCTAATAATCTTACCCAAGTAAATCTAGTGAAGTCATCTACAATCACAAATCCATAATTCTTTCCACCTAGACTGGCTGTACTAACGGGTCCAAATAAGTCCATGTGTAGAATTTCTAGTGGCCTAGAGGTGATCACATCTTTAATTGAGTGAAAGGATGATTTGACTTGTTTTCCTTGTTGGCAAGCATCACATAAGTGATCCTTGGTGAATTCTAACTTAGGTACACCTCTAACTAGGTTTTTCTGAGTGATGTTTCTAAGAGTTTTCATACTAGCATGGCATAATCTCCTATTCTATAGCCACGAGTCATCAACTATTGTTTTCAAGCACAATGATTTTGAGTTTTCTACGCAATCAAGGTCTAACATGTAAACATTATTCATTCGTTTTTCCTTCTAAAACTAGTTTATCATTTAAACTAATCAGGCATTTATCAGATAGAAATTTAATATCAAAACCTTTGTCACACAGTTGACTAATGCTAAGTAAGTTATGCTTCAAACCATCAACTAGTAAGACATTTTCTATTAAAAAATTTTTAGCATTACCAACAATACCTGAACCTATCACCTTCCTGGTAATGTTGTCTCCCAACATTACTTTGCCTCCAGTTTTGATCTCTAGTAGGATAAACTTCTTCATATCTCTAGTCATGTGTCGCAAGCAGCCACTATCCAGGTACCACATGCTCTCACTAGGTCTTTTGTGAGAACACCCCTATAATTTCATTCAAAGATTAGATTTGGGAACCCAAGTGAGTTTGGGTTCCTCCTTATGCTTGCATGAATGAGATCTATGCATGCTATGCTGTGATGGATGCAGTTTAGGTCTCCATACTAAGTGTGTCCTACGATGAATTGTGCATGTGCGGGCTATGTGACCTAACATGCCACAAGAGAAACACCTAACACTAGGAAATATGTTTACTAATCTATGTGGGTGATAGTGCCTCTTCCTAAAGTTGTGTGATGCATGCTGTGTTGGGGGTTTGCTAGGATGGCCTAATGTGAGTGATGCAATTTCATTTTATAGTTCTTTTATTCTTTCACTAAAAGTTTTATTTTGAGTTGTCAATCCATCAACTTCTATTAATAGTAAGTGCTCACTATGATCTACTTCTAATGCAAGTTTGTTTAGTCTATCAAAAGCTTCTTCTAGTTCAACATAAGTGGTTTTCAAGGTTTCATGCACTTCAGTCAGTTCAACACGCTTCTTATTTAATGCATCATACTCATCAAGAAGTAGCATATGATCTCTATCTAAATCAGAATTTTCTTTAAATAACTTAGCATGCTCAGACTGTAAAGAACTAAATTCAACATTAAGCTTACAATGCATCTTTTTCAACTTCCTATACGAGTCATGAATATTTTCAAAAATAAGTAGTAATTCTTCATATGAAAGTTGACATACCTCATCTTGTTCCGATTGATCAAGATTATCATTAGCCATAAGACACAAATTTGTTACCTCCTCCTCTGCTTCTTCTTCTAATGATTCTCAGGTAGAGTTGGCCCAAAAAGCTTTTTGTGTCTTTATCTTTCCTTTCTTGTATTTTTCTTTGTCATCTCCTTTCTCCTTAGCTGGTTGACTCTTCAGATTGGGGTAATCGGCTCGAAGGTGACCTGGCTTACTGCATTCAAAATAGATTGTATCAGATGAAACCTTGTTGGACCTTAAGCTCTTACCTTTGTTCCAGCTGTTCTGATGACGCTTCTGTTTTCTCTTCAGGAAATTTTTGAACTGTCAGGTCAACAGTGCTATCTCATCCTCTTCCTCCCCTACAGAGCTTTCACTTTCTGAGTTTCTAGCTTTTAATGCCACCGTTCACTCCTTCTTTTCACCTGCATCACTTTGTCTCTGACTCACTCCTTGCTCGTATGAAATGAGTGACCCTAGGAGATTATCAATAGAATACACGTTAAGGTCTTTAGATTCAGTGATAGCAGTTATCTTTGCATCATAGGAACTAGGCAAGCATGTAAGAATTTTATTTACTTTCTCAGAATTTGAAATCTCTCTACCTAATGCATGCAAGGATTTCACGATTTGGGTGAACCTAGTGTACATGTCAGATATTGTTTCGCTAGGTTTCATGCGGAAGAGTTCATAATCATGCAGTAAAATGTTAAGCCTAGACTGTTTTACTTCACTTGTTCCTTCGTATGTAATGCACAGTCTATCCGAAATCTTCTTACCAGTGACACAGGTAGATACTCTCATATAATCCTCAGCCTTCAATGCACAGAAAAAGCAATTTAAACTTTAGCATTCAGTTGGGCTAAATCCATATCCTCATTGCTCCATTCATTAAAAGGTAGAGGAGTTTTCAATCCATTAACAATTTTAAACGGTGCAACATATCCATCATTCACTAACATCCACATACGGTAAAGAATAGATTGTAAAAAATTAGACATTCTATTTTTTTAGAAATCAAATGAAATGTTATCAAAGAGTGGTGGACGGGTTATTGAATAACCCTTCGCAGTATTACAATTACCAAAATGCGACATGATCATTTTTTCAAGGTTTTCTAAAACACTATTTTTGAAAACAGGCTCTGATACCAATTGAAGTTACTAGAAGGACAAGAGGGGGGGGGGTGAATTGTGAAAACTTTTTGACAATAATTAAAACCTAAGTAGGAGTTCTAATTTTTTTGATGCTTTTAAAATTTTAACATGGAAAAAGGATTTAAACAACTTTTATTTCACAAATTTTCTTAAGCAAAAATTATGAAATAAAATGCACGCAATAATAAAAAGACAATAAGGAAAACACACACCGAGATTTTTATAGTGGTTCGGTCAAACCAAGACCTACATCCACTCCCCGGAGTCCTCCGCTCCGGGTATTTCACTACAAAAAATAGCTCTCCTTTTTCCCCCCTTGGCAAGGCAGAGAAGCCCTTACAATACTCCCTTTCACCAACCCGGCGTGGCGGAGTGCCAAACTCTGTTTTCACCCTCCTGGCGATGGAAGAGAACCTTCTCGTTTTTCTCCCTCCTGGAGAAGGCAGAGTACCTCAAGGTCACAGACATAGAAGAGCCTTTCCCCATGGAGATCCTCCCACAAATTCTTCTAGGGCCACAGGAGGAGCAAGATGCAGCAAGTTCGGAGCAACCGTGTGATCTCCCTCACAGCTCTTCTCCCTCACAACGCTCACCTTCTCCTTCCTCTCTCAAACCTTAAAGAACTTCTCAAGAGCTCTCTCCATCAGAATCCCTCTCTAACCACGTTTTCCTCTCTGATTCACACCCTCAAAATATGATAAGTTTTACACATCAAAACAGGCTCCAAAATCCCTGAGATTTCAAAAGTAGTCGTTACTATCGTACAGTACGGTTTCTAATCGTACAGTACGATATGTATAAAAAGACTTCATCCTGGTACGAAGTGGTACGAATAATTCAAAATCATTCGTACAGTACTATTTTAAATCGTACGGTATGATCCATAACAATATTGTTCGTACAGGACGATATCCAGGATGATCAAATATTGTCTCTGTTCATCATATAGTACGATTGACATCGTACAGTACGATGAGACAAAAAAAAGAGATCATCTAGGACGATCTTCGGGACGATTATAATTTGTCTCTGTTCATCATTTTGTATGAATGGGTTCGTACATTACGATGTTCAAATTATAATTAAGCCCAAATTTCTTGCACTAATCACGAGTTAAATTAAGTAAGTATTTAAAATAAATCGTACAGTACGAAGGTGTTCGTACAATATGAGCAGCATAATATAACTTACTTAAGTTAAAATGACGGCTAGGGTTTTGGATTTGAACATATCGTACAGTACGAATACATTTGTACAGTACGATCTATTCATAGAATCGTCCTAAAATGCTCTGATCGTACGGTACGAAATAACATCGTACAGTACGATCTACAGACAAAGAAAAAATCTAAATTTTTCATTTAAAAACACTCTCTCCCTGTGTGTGTGCATGGTTGCTCAGACTTTTATGCATTTTGTGGCCAGACTCAAGAAAATAAAAATAAAATAAACAACAAAATACATTGCAGACTCATACTCCTAATCTACCCATTCTTGAGTCTTCCTATCGTCATAAGTAGCTTTTGATCTTCCTGAAATGTTAGTACTCACTGATAATAACAAATAAAACAATATTCAATGAATAGATGATTCAAACGATATTATTTGTCATCATCAAAATCTCGAACTCGGGGCCATGGGTTGCAACAATCTATCCCTTTAGCTGAAGCCTCCTTTCTCCTGTAATCCTTGGGAATGATATCTTCATTGATGACAATTTCTTTTCCTTTGTCTTTATCATGGATCCCTTTGTTTGGTAGGGATGATAGTGTTTTACCACTCCTCAAATGTACTTGGGAAATCTCCTCTTACTCAGACCCATTTAACAATGCATTGTCTTCATAATCGATCATCACCTCATCTGGAGATTCGTTCATTGATTCAGAATTACATCCCAAATTCACCTGTTCCATTTATGAAGTTATATCAGGCTCTGATTCATCTTCTTGTGGAAAATACATATCCTTTTATACACTGTAATCCATTCGTGATATCATCAAACATGATTCAAATGGTGCCTCTTTTTTCCTTTTTAGTTGAAGTCACCGAAGTTGTCGAGATAACTCGACAAGTTTCCATAGGGAGTGGATCTTCATCAGCTTCTTTTATCTCCTTAATTTTGAGCTCTGCCATAAAATCAGCAAGCTTAATGGGGCATCTCATAGTCTGATAATATTCATCCAAATAATCAATAACCCTTTGGGTTGCTGTCTTTTTCTCCTCGGGCTTTTTTAACTTAGTCTTCTTCTTAGAGGATTTCTTCTTTCCTGACTTAAAAGTGTCAGCTTGGTTGGGAAATTATTTAGAAGTAGAAGCCTGCACCGTAGGCGGTGCCTTGGGATCTATCACCGGCTTCGTGGGAGACTTCCACTTCACACCCAAAACACCCTTAAGCTATTTCAACATCTTCACTATTTTCTTGGAGACTACAGTCTCCCACTGCTCTTCTTGTATTGGTTTCTCTTCCCTTCTTCTTTCAACCGAGTGTATAGGAGAGAATGTAACCATCTTGATTGATTATTTTCTGGGATTGGTCAACACATTATCTAACAATGTGAGCTCTCCCTTCGGGTATTTTCTTTAGACCTAATCATTGAAGATGTAGCAATCTTCAATGGGATGGCCGAGCACTTGGTGATACGGGCAGTAGTTTGGGTCACCTATTTCTTTTGACTCCTTTGGCCTCTTGCACTCCGGTAGCTTTACTCCTATTTTTAATGCTTGTTAAAATAACTTTGTGACACTCTCTCTTTTGAATAGATATTCTTTATTCATTTTATCTTTGAGCGATGGGAACATTCTATCACTGGTTCCTATTGACTGTCTTGGGCATTCTCCTCCACTTTGGAAGGTTTGTGGCCTATCATTTCCCCCTAGTATCAGCTTTGGTTGGGGGTTAGGGTTGTAGATCTGCTTGGGCTTTTCTTCATACTACATTGGTTGCTTACCCTTATCTATATTATAAATCACCTACTTTTCTCCATCAACTCTAGAGAAGAACGTAGAGTCGGCCTCTCCCCTACTAGCACCCGGGGCCTTAGCCTTCTTGGGCTTATCAGTGTGATTTTTTGATTTAGACAAGTTTAGTTTCTCAAACTTGGCCACCCTGTCTATCAAATCTTGAAATATGGTAATCGTAGCCATACATAGGAAGGGTTGCATCTTATTATCAATATTTCCCATTAACAATTGCACGGTATGCTCTTCTTCAAGTTGTTGCTCACATTTTATGATTAGATTTTGCAAGCGAGTGATATATTTTGACACTGACTCCTCTCTTCTGCTTATCTAAAGCGAGGTCAATGATCATAATTTTCTAGGTTGCGCTAGCGAATCTCTTCACAAATATAGCTTCAAATTATGTGAAGGTATTCACAGAATCATTTAGCAGTTTAGTGTACCATTTGAAAGTAGTTGCTGTCAAACTGCTGATGAATTGTCGGAAGAGTAGGGAGTCATTTCCTCATATGTTGCTGCAGGTGGTTTTAAACTATGCCAAGTGCTACCTGGGTTGTTGTTATCGTTTAAAGTGTTAAACTTCAGTACATAATATTCTTTTGGATATGGAACCTGATCATACTCAGCGGGAGATGGACGACCCTTTCCCACCAGTTTCTCCGTCTGATCAATAGCTATAATAGCTTTAATTTTCTCAGTTATAATTCCCTCCAACTGTGCAACAATCACGGGTTCGGAGGTACTTGCAATATTTTGTGGGGTGGGCTAGCGGACGGTATTATGGACCTCATGACCACCTTCAAGAGCTCCCCGTATTCTTGATACCCGTGGCATTTGAAAGTTTGGAGGGTCGACAGGAGGATTAGGCATGTCACCAATAGTAGTTGTCCTCTGCATCATTTGCATCATTGCCCCCATCTGAGCCATCATCTCAATCATCTTCTCATTTAGCTGAGAGATTTCTTGGTCTTTGGCTTTTATTTGACTCCTCATATATCTTTATATGTCTGCGAGTGTGATATTCTCATCAGCAAAGAGATTATCATCGACTTATTCTCTTTCTTCTTCTAAAGGGTGACTGCCACTATCAGTAGTAGATCCAGCTTCTGGACGACATCGATATACTTGTCTAACCGAAGGTTATTAATCATCGTCATCTTCACTGTCGTCATAGTAGGCCTCCTCATTGGCATTAGTGTGCCTCACCATGTAGACAACTTCAATATTTATGGCATCATTTATTTCCTCCATTTCTTCTTCTATGTATTCTTCTATATTTTCTTCTTCTTCTTCTAGGTTTTCTTCCCCTTCTATACCCTTTTCTCTTTATGTATCTTCTTCCCCTCTCTCATCAAGAACTTGGACCTCCAAACTATGACGCCAATGGATCTCCGATTCTTGATTCGACAAGGAGACTTTTTCAACCAGCGGGCTGCAGTCAAAATTGGTTTCATCTTTTGGCGGTGTTGGTGATTGATGGGATCCCTTGGAGGATTCTCTAAGTTGTCGACTGTCAGCAGGGGGCGTCATCAGGGGCCTTCTTTTGAACCCATCTCTGACGATATTCGTTAGTGGGGACGAATCTACGGGAAGCAATACCGGATGTCACTCCCAGCTCACTCATTCTTTCTCTACTTCCTTCTTCATCTCTATGAGTCTTTGGTCTCCAGATCTACTTTTCTTTCCATTGGGACCTTTCAACGATGGATACCTAAACATGTAGTTCAGGTGTCACACCCTGATATTCACCGTGCGGGGTATACTCTCTTTTTCTTCACTTTGCCACAATGGATAGGCGTTCCCTTGACGAGGTTCTCCTAGCCTCAATGACCAGTGGCTTCTAAAATTTCTTCTTCATCAGTCCCCTCTCCTTGATTATTTTAAGCACTCGATATACACGTGCTGACAGTTGTTCAGGTTCTCTTATCTTCTGAGGGGTCGGTGCTTCTGGTCGACGCTCCCAGAATGACTTTTTGAGTTCACCAGAAGGGCTATTTCTTTTCAACCACTTGAGGTTGGTAAACCTATTCTGGGTTGGGATATTTGCCTCAAGTTCTTGGGCTGGCATGTTTGATGGGTGCACAGGCACCAGTTATTGCTGAGCTTGGATCTTGGCATTCAGCTTTCTCCTCTACCTCCTTGTTATCTTCCCTCTAGATGAGAAAGCTTCCGTATTATTCTCCCAAGGTGCAGGTAACTCGGTTGACAGGCATGTGGCGTTTGTAGCCACCCTAAAAATCCTTCCTCCGGCTACAACCCTCTTGACGGCAGGGGTTTCTAACTGTAAAAGTCATTCAAATATAGAGGCCCTATTGCGAGGATTTTTAGAAGTAGTAGTGGCCCGTGACGGTGTCAAATGCAACCGATGTTTAGTAACTTTAGTAGTGGGTCGTTACGCTGGATGATGCGTGCGATGGGTAGAGGCCTGACAGGATGGAGTTTCCTCGCAGGTCTTTTAGTATTCATCCCAGTCATGGGGACTGCAGCAGCTCTTGCAACAACTGAAGGAAAGTCAAAACTACCAAACTGGATGGTAGCCCTGGTGTTGCCAGTAGTGATCACAACATTCACTAGTTGGATGCTAGCACCATGTCCCACTTGAACTGTAAATGCAGTGTTCTGTAGATTCATTTGCATAAATGAAAGGTAAGGGTTAGTAATCATTATCTGATACGTCACCCCATGCTTTCAAAATACAGAGACTTACACAAAACATAGAAATAAAAATAATCAGCATAAGCAAGCAATTAAAATAAAATTTAAAAACTCAGCTAAATGTTAAATAAATTTGTTGAATGATCATTTTAGAATATCTGAAACATTGGTTCACTAAATAATCATATTAAAAGATTTAAATTTTAAATACGGATTGATGTGGCTGCTATTATAGCAATGAGATGACTAGCCAAAGATGGAAAGAGAAACTAATCCCTAATAGAGTCGCCAGAAATTTATGGGCTCCAAAAATTCGGCCCTAGCCTCCGCCCGCACTGTTTGCTTTTTTTTTCAGCGAGGGAGTTTTAACGGAATAAGTTCGGGGTAAATTTTGGAAGGCAGATGGGTTTGTAGATAAGACACTACCCAGAGATTTTGCCCTCATTTTGTGAGGACTTTATGATATAAGTTCTGGTTTCCTATAGGCACAAGTCCCTATAGTTAATTACCCCTCCATATAACGAGAGAAAATTTTTTATTAAGGCTAGTCGTTAATCAAATACATATAAATATGTAGTATCTCGCATATAGTAGCAGCATTGGTTTGAATTTGGGAATTGGGTTTGGATTTGGAAATTGAGTTATCTTTTAGAAATTTGGAAAGGTTTAATATTTAAAATTAGAAATTTTATCATCTTTCACTTAAAGCGAATGGTGAGAGAATCAATGATGGACCCGATCAAGATCCCATGGTTCTGTCATCCGAGCCATCGCGGACCTTGGTCTACTTAGTCAGAGGAGGTAGTTGACCCAACCTGACAGAAGGATCCTCGTTGGCAGCCATGGGATGCTTCGTCCAAGGGTACCTTATAGACCTGTGGTGGATATTTACCTATGGGAACAAATTTGAATCCACCTTAGCTAATATAGGGCTTTGTGCCCTATCGATCATATTTTATTGATCTATACCTCAAGAATTTGATGTCATTAAGGAAAGTATTGGCTTTGTCCATAACCGGTATTTCGTGGTGCCATTTAGCGACAAAACCACTCAGTTTAGAGGGCCTCGGGTCATAACTGTTTGTCCTACAATGCCATTTGGCAGCAAAAGTGCCGGTCAGAGGACACGTATGACATCCTTAATGATAGGAGATTATTTGAGAATGGATACTAGTAATATCTTTGACTAATTATTAGCTCTTAGTGAGCCAAAGTAAACTTCAATTTATCCATCCCGGCAAATTGTTATGGAGGGTGGATGGATTTTACTTTTAAGTGGTGTATGGTTAGATTTCAGTTTTAAATATTTTTGAATTTCTGGATTTTAGATGATCTTGGATTTTGGAATGATTTTTGGGTATTTGGGATGACATTTTGAATTCGTTGGAATGGACCCCTTCGGTTGAGATTTTTGTTCAACATGGCTATCATCAGGGTATTTGGCGTCATTTTCATTTAAAAATATTTGAATTTTGTGGATGAACCTTATCCATTATCTATTGATCTGTCAACATAGGGTCAGGTTTTGTAGGCTTTATACTTTTATTAGTGAATTCATATTATTATAGGTCTTGAAGACCTAATATGAATGCATTAAAATAAATATATCGATCACCACCACCGTATATTTTTTTGATTGTTCGAACCATGTTGACTCCTATTGATCAGTATAGAAGGATCAGGTTTAAACTTGAATTCACGTATTGACCCGTGCAGCATCCCTAGACATCACGTGTGTACTCATAACACGCTCGCCGGGGCCCATGGGGGTGTTTGGGGGTATTTTATAATTAAACCATGTTGACTCCTTTTACTTAGTAAGGAGGATCGGGTTTCATAGGCCTTATACCTTTGTTATTGAATTCTCATGATTATAGGCCTTGAAGGCCTAATATGATTGTATTAAAATAAATATACCAGTCTCCACAACCATATATTTATTTGAAGGTTTGAACCCTATCAACTTCTATTGATCTGCATATAAGGATCGAGTTCAAACTTGAATTCACTTATCGACCCGTACAACATCCTTTGACGTCACATGTGTATAAATAACACGCTTGTTGGGGCCCATACTAATTTTGTGATTGCATTTATCCCTTGTATACCTATGTTTATACAAGCTAAGTGCACATACGGGGTATTCTTGGAATATTTATAGACGCCTTCTGTCTGCTTGCATAAATGTAGCAGATCCGGTGGCATAGCATTGCAGCTTATAGATGCCTTTTGTCTGCTTGCATGAGTGTTGCAGATCTGATGGCGTTGCATAGCAGCTCATTGAGTGAGTTGTTTGCTGCTTTGTACAGGTAGAATGTCGTAGTTCTTTGTATTTTTCTTATGGAACTTACATATTGAATTTATAACGGGTCTTTGAAAATTTGTATTTTTTTTGCATCCCTTGCTTTTACTAATAGAGGACCTGTCTATTTGTCTATGGTTGAGTAATATTAATTACATGGGAGTTATATTCTTTTTTCTTTTTAATTATTCAAAGAGGTCGTCTCCTTTAATTCAATCCATATTGAATCCCCTTACTTATAGGGGACAGGGGCATCTACTTTCCACTGTCTTATTACAGGTTATATGGGTATCTTAGCACTTATTGCCGGCTTTTTGTATATTTGTCTTCAACTAGACTATGTATTCATTCTATATTCTCATTGGTTGCGGGGTTGGATACCTTCATTTGTATCTTGATGCCGATCACGGAGCATTACTACATTCATAAAATCTTGCTCTGTTGCTATAGAAGATAGGTGTATTTATGCTTTTTGCTTCTTACAAGATGCGTTGTATTTGACTTCATGTTAACATAAACCATAGGATGTGGCATTATAAATCTGATAATCACTTAATGCTGATTGGAAATCTTCATGTCATTGATTACAAGTATGTCATTATATCCTCCATACGTACTCGTAATCATTGCAATTATCTCAAGTAGATTGATTGCATGAATTTTCATCCTCATTCATGAGTGAGGGGTATTTGTAAGCTCTTCATCCAACATAAGTTCTAGTATACTTCTCTTACACTTAATTAGCAGTTGCTTTCTCACCACTCATAATTTCAGTTTAAGCATGATATTGAGCTCCATCATGCTTGGTTCCAACTTTATGTCATCATGAGATTGGTTATATGTTCGTTGTTCTAGAACTAATCTCATATGATTTTTCAAGAAAGGGTAAAATGGCATCTCGCTCACAATGCCCATAATAACACGAGCATAAAAGTGAAGATAATATACTTCATTGGGAGATGCCAACCTCTTGTAAATAATAGTCATGGCCAATTTGCAATACGTTATGTTTCAGATGTTCAGCTCAAACATGATGCAATATTTGGTTGCTGACTATAATTCTAGTACCCTTATCAATGAAGACACAACAAGATGAATTTAGTTGGATTGGAGCTTCAATTTCCATGATGTTCTGCTTCTTGTTGTAATGATAAGAATATAATCCATATGGCATGGCCTTTATGGACTTCTTGTCGCAGACAAGCTTGGAATAAGTATCACATGGGATAACATCATTCATTACATCAATTAAAACATCCTGATCTATAGAATCATATGCTTTTGCTACATTAACAACAACAATGTGCAACTTTAAAAAATGCTGATCTCTTTCTCACTCTAGGAATAAAATGATATAGTCTTTGGTAGATTTCATTATAATCAAACACAGAAGTTCCTAATTTGTTTGGATCGTCAACCTTTATAGTTTGGAGTGCTACATAAAACTCTTGCAGAGTAGAATTAACTGACTTGTACCAAACAAATCTGCTTTTCCCTTTCACTGCCTTGACATGAATTCTAGCATTTTTCTTGTATGTGAATTGGAACTTTGATGGTGCTTTGAGATTTGCTAAGGGTCTTATATTATTACTTGCTTTCAACATCACAATAATGTTCATTGAAGAGACTTTGAATCAACATTGGCAATCCAATTGGATTTTTTTTTATCTTGCTTTCATCATTTGTAGATGAGGTATGCTCAATTTTTCCACTCACATTTATTGGTGTCCCAATAGTTTACATAGGATCAATATAATTATTTATAAATCCTCTTAACTTCATTGCTCATAAAGGAGATGTTAAGGATTTCATACACCATGAGTTTTTGTTTGCTTATGTGAGATTCCAATGATTCAAAAATTTGTATGATAATTCCAATATTTCAT
The DNA here is from genome assembly GCF_001605985.2 of Dendrobium catenatum. Classification (NCBI taxonomy): domain Eukaryota; kingdom Viridiplantae; phylum Streptophyta; class Magnoliopsida; order Asparagales; family Orchidaceae; genus Dendrobium; species Dendrobium catenatum. The sequence goes on along the minus strand of NW_021319872.1, from coordinate 515,355 downwards.
TGGAAATATTATATTATTGTTCAGTGAAATTCCTTATTAATAATTTATTTTCCCCCTTTTTTTTATTTAATGTCATTCTTCTACGTTCAAATTCATTTGATTCCATTGTTCATTTGGGTCCAATTCAGGTTCCCTGTCGTCCAAATCGTTCAAGTTTAATTGCATGTCCAAGTCTCATTTAGTCCAAATCAAGTTTTGGTGAGTTCAAATGTTCAAGTCCTTCTTCCTTTCATTCGATTGTTCAAATCGAATGCAAATTCAAGTCCCCTGTAATTCGTTCAAGTTTGGATTAAATGCTTGCAAGTTTGATTAATGTTCAATTAATGTTCTTTATTAGAGTCCAAGTTTGAGTTCAAATTGCCCACATTTTGTCCAAGTCTTGTCCATGATTCACTGAAAATTTTGGCAGCCTCTCGGTGTCTCCCCCGTTTAGGGGAAACTACATAAAACTGGGCCTCCCCATGCTAGATAAAAGAGTGTACAGTTGGTGCCCTCATACGAGGATACCGCGGCCGTGAAATCTTCAACCCCACCACGCTAGAGAAAGGAGTGTATGGGTCTTCGGCAGCTGTTGCAAGAAAACAATGTCATTTTCCCATGAGTAGGTACTTATGAGTATACCCGTCTCGCCGTAGGCGTCGCACCATGTTCCCATCCCACCATGCTAGAGAAAATCATGTATGGACGGTTTTTCGGTGCGCCACGAACGCCAAAAAAGAGATGATTTCCCGTCTCGTCGTAGGCGCCGCATCGGGTTCCCTTCCCACCACGCTAGAGAAAATCGTCTATGGGCAGTTTGCCAGTGCTCCGCGAATACCGAAATGAGAATCTGAGTTGGAAATTCACACCTTCGTGAAGGTTGGCGACGATAATGAGATGCATAAAACACAACAAATTTTCCTTCTTTTTTTATTTTCTCATTCTCTTTTTTTTTTAACATTTCTTTCTTTTTTTTTTTTGAAACCTCTCCACACTCTTTTTTATTTACTAATTAGTAATGCTAATAGTGTGACTAACAATGTCAGTAATATTACTTAATAACATTAACTATACTACAAAATACAAACTGACATTAGTAGAAGGAAATAGAAATAAAATATCTGAAAGATAAAGAAGTCTAATATTCAGATGCAGACTTATGATGGGCTTTGGGTTAACTGTTGCTGGACTGAAGTTTGGGAGGGAGAGGCTTTGTGTAATGGAATGTTAGCTTGGTAGGTGGGCTGATTTAGAGAAGTAACAAATATTTTGGTATATTTTCTTCTGAAGTGGTGGGCCTTTTTTTCCGCTGTTGCTCAAGTGGGGGCTGAGTTGGGATGTAGGAAATATCCTATGAGCTCTAATGAATGAGAAAGTGAGCTAGCTATTTTTAATAGGCTGCTAAAAATAGAAAACAACAAAATAAGGCACTCATTTATCTTTTTTTTTGTTGATTGGACCTTTGCTTTTTAAAGAGAATCTCTGTAAGTGTATGGGAGTGATGCAAAATTTGGTGCAGTAGTCAGGAAGGCTCCCGTGGTGAAGAATCTATTGGCATTGAGTGTAAGTGGGAGATAAGACAAAATAATACAAACAGAAGAAATCTTGCTCTGTTGTTTTCCACGTGAAACGAAGCTTAGAAAAACTGCTACATGCTGCTATAAAAAGGGAGATGAGTGGAGAAATCAACATAGCTAACTAAAATCAGATAAGAGAGAAGGAAAGAAAATTTCCGTAGAATTTGCAGGTTATTATGATCTGCACGTGAGACAAGAGAAGACAATGATTCTTCTTGTAAAATAGGAGTAGACAACTTGGAGACTGGTCCAGCGTGGGGTGAGATGGACAAACTAGGGAGTTTAGGTCGTATGTAATGGAGAAGATGTGTTACTGTTGCTAAAAGCGACTTGCCTGAGATGAGGTAACCAGCAGTTTGAAGGAAGTGGGGCTCGGCTGATAGGTAAGCTGCAAACCGCGGATAGGTCTGTGCAAGTTTCACGTGAAGGATAGTGGAGGTTGCCAGACATAACTTCTTTGCTGTTTGCTGTCACAAGATTTGGATTTCACTACTGAAGCCATGCAGTAGAGGTGGAAAAGAAGAGGAAGTGTTGAGGGTGTGGACGTTTTTATCGGAGTTGAAGGGAGTTAGTGTCCATGAAGGCCAAAAAACTAGAAGGCTATTTTATTTTAATTTGATTTCACCACAAGTGAGGAAGTTGAAGCCAGCTATAGAAAGTGATGGGATTTGATCGGAGATAGCCAAATTTTGACTAAACGAGGTATTGCATTTAATTCAAGTTTGGTATTTTCCTTGTTGGGCATCTGAATGTTTGCTAAAATTTTATTGAGTTAATGCCATTTTAATGTTCTAGTCATTTATGCATTTAATTTAGAATGACAAAGCTGTATTAGTTGACTCAAAATGCATCGATTTGCATGCTTCCTCATTTTGCATGCAACTTCGCTTCGCTTTACATGTTAAATTCTCCGAATATCAAAATTGGACAAATTGATAGTGCATTTAGGATATTGCCGACATTCCGGTCACAATGACATAGTCTATTAAATGATCGGACTTCGTTTGGGCGATGCCGAGGCCAAATTCCCTTAAAATGCATGTTGCTGCTTTGGAACTGCCTCGATTTGCACACACAACACCATTCGAATAAATTGATAGTGCATTTAGGTTATTAATGGTGTTCTGAACACAATGACACAGTCCATTTCGAGATCAGACATCATTTGAATAGCGCCGAGCGAACTTTTCTTTGAAATTCACACTTTGCATCAGGACGCATGTCGATCTCCTTGCATGTTTTAATTTGCACAATTTTGCTGTCATTCCTGAGTATTTGGGATGTTCTGAATCCAGTGGCAGAGTTTGTTTCACGGTCGGACTTTATTTGGCAATGTCGAGGCCTATTCTCCTCGATATACGTGTTTTATCTCAAAATTAGTGCTACTAATCCAGATGCTTTAAATTGAATATAGAAAGTGTAGTTCATTTGTATTTGCAATATTCTAATCGCAATGGCAAAATCCATTTTACAAACAAACATCATTTGGATAGTGGCGAAGTCAATTTTTCTCAAAATTCATGTCACTAATTTGGATGATCCAAATTAAAAATAGAAAATGTGGTTTTTGGGTATTTGCGATATTCTTGTCGCAATGGCAAAATCCATTTTGCTAACGGACATCATTTGTATAGCGACAAGGTTAATTTTCCTCAAAATTTGTATTGTTGCATCGTGATCCATGCCACCATTTCGAATGCTTCAAACTGAATAAACAAGAAGTAGTTTTCATAGGTTTGCAACATTCTGAATGTAACGATGAAATCTGTTCGTCGATTCGACGTCGTTTGATCAGCCTCGTGCTTTAATTTCTGGTGTCGGTCATCCCTTTTGACCGATCTCATTCGGCTTGAATGTGAGAGGCCTCGACCTAACAAAATTTGATGTCCTGATCGTACTGCCACTGTCCGTTTGACAATTAGAGGTTGTTTGACCCTTCAAGTGATGAATTCCGTTAAAATGTGCATCACCAAATTTGTCGGCTTCACTCCCCTTGCGCATAGTTTGAGTTGTAGGGGCAACACACCGTAGTGCCAATTACCTATTTTATGTTTTTCTATAAATAATCATTATATTATGTTTTCAAGGCAGTTTAATCACTTGTATAATTTCAATACATTTTAGAGTACTTATTTAGATCTCTCTTAGAGTCAAATCTAAGAGAGATTAGGAAAGGCTTAGACACATTCATTAGTTTATTTAGTCAGTGTTTGTTAAAGAAACTCAGCATATTAAGGAGAAAGAAGTGTATAATAGACACATTCATTATTCATGGTGATGTTATTCACTTATATTTTCGTTCTTCTATGATTTCAATGAAAAAGTGTTTTCTTATTTTCTTTCATGTCTAGCAAATTCTCTAGTTTTTTATTAATGATGTAAAAAATATATTAAGTACTAATGAAGATACTTGTGCTCTAAAAGTGAAATGATATTTTTAATATTATCTCTCTCTTTATTTAATTCACATAGTGGTCATAAGTGTAGTTGAAATCTACTATGATGTATAACGTCAATGGAGGAATGAAAGAACAATCAAGAATATTAAAAACGTATGTCTGTATACCTAGACATAGGATGTAAAATATGATGGAATCTTAAGAAGATGATACAATTGTAGGAGGTTAGTAGATATTATTTTCACCCCTATAAGCTCGTTAGAGATCTAGGGTTGCATATGCTCTGAATCACATTAAAAATAAAAAATTCATTAGGAATGATATGCAATTTATGTTCATCAATCTAAAACACTTTATTTAAATATTGTATCTATTATTCTACTATTTTTATTCAGTGATTGAATCTCTATAACTAATAATTTTATTTCAATAGGATAATTTTGTAATTAGAGTAAATAGTAGAAGTTAATAGTTGAAAGCATACTTTCTTGTGGGTTCAACACTCTACTCTATCGCTTTACTACTTTATTTGACATGTATACTTATGTATATTAAGTGGGGTTTATTATTTTTTATATATCAAAGGAAACCTAAGTATTGCTTAGGGGAGAGAGAGACTTGGACATTTTTATAATTTAAAATTGCACTCCACAACCCACATCAAGACCTGTCAAAGATGGTTTTGTATGTGGCTAAGGCTTCAATGATCATGAAGTCTATCATTATCATGTATTGCCAATCACCTTTACCCTTGATGACTGATAAGACAAGTATTATTTCTCTACACTCACCTAAGAAACTATCTAAGGGGCTTGCAATAAGGGTGAGCTTAGAGGCAAAAATATTCATTTTATCAAAAAAGATATAAAAATGATATTGATAAAACTCCATGTATCAATCAATATATTATTGATCTAGCAGTTAATGACCATTATATAGTTGTAAAGATTCCATCTAGAGGGCATATTTACTTCATATAAAGTGATTGGGTAATGTTTATAATTTGTGTTCATGAAGTTGATTATGAGTTGACTTCACCTACCTGATGATTCTTACCCTCCAGGTAAGACCCAACTCATCTTCCTCCCATGATGGAGAGCACTATTACATTAATGCAAATGGAGCGAGTATGTTGGACTCTTTCTAACTACTTTATATTGAGTCTCTCATGGGAAATTGTTAGTAAGTACTAACTCCTTTAGCTTCCTAGCCTTAATGAGATCTTCAACCAATACACGTAGATTGAATCACTCCTTGGTATCATGACTGTGATCTTTGTAGAAGGTGCAATACCTTAATGTATCCCTAATGTGTATGTTGCAACTTGAGCTCATGAGTTTATATTCTTTATGATAACAAACATTGTGCCTCGCATCCTTATGTCTACTTGTATTTATAATATATATTTGTTTGTGTGTGTGCTAATATTTTAGGAACACCATGTACCATCCAACAAAGATTCAAGGCTCAAGCTTAGGTAGAATAGATTATGCTGTAAATAATTTTATAATATTCATTGATTTATTTTTTATTTCTTGAATCAAGCCCTATAAGGATGTATGCTAGCATGGTGACCATGCACACACACACTTAGGGGGAGTGAGATTGAGTCAAAATAAAAAGTTCCAATTTTGAACTAATTATACTATACAATTTATATCGTACTGTACAATCATCTCATCTAACTAATCGTACTGGATAATTTAGATCGTCCATGATGATTAGTTATGTTCATAAAAATAGCTACCTATCATAATTTATGCAAGATTTTAAATTTCATATTTTGTTCTAATCATTCAGGATCATACTAGATATCCATAAATTAATCATATGATTATGAGACTAATTATGGTTAATTTGTTCAATCCAATCATCTAGGATGATTAGTAAAGATCATATTGGATGACCCGAGAGATACATGGTACAATACTTGATCATCTTAAAAGAAATTTCATAATTATTCATTGAATCATTTAGGATGATCCCCAATATCATATTGAACGATCAGTACAAATTTGTACTAATCACACTGGACTATCTTTTGATCGTATATGACTATAAGGTCAAATTCTACACATCATACTGGACGATCCTGCGATCGTACTGTATAATCTTTAATGGAAGAATGGATTTTTTAGGATTTTTGAAGCCCTCTATTTAAGCTTTCTCCAAAGACATTATAAGTGTCTTTGGCATGCATTGAGTTTTCGTTCTTCTAGAGAAAACTTGAAGAGATAGCCTTAAAAGAGAGAGAAAAAAGGGTGGAGTTTGAGAGGGAGAAGATCCTTGTGGTTTTCAAGGGAGTGTGATGGGGGTTTCACAATGTTGTTATGGTAAGCTTACATCTTAGTACCATCAGATTCATGTTTTGTCTTGAGGGAAGTTTTGGGAAGAAAAATATCTCTTTCTTATCAAAGGACCCGATTACTCCGCTGCACCGAGAAAGGTGAAAGTGATTCTAGGTTCTTTACCTCATCAGGAGGGTATAAAGGAGTTAAGGTTCTCTACTTCACTAGGAGGGTGAAAAGGAGTCAAGGTTCTCAGCTTATGAAAGGAGTACAGTCCTCTACCGCACCGAGTTGGTTAAAAAATTTTATAAGGGCTTCTCCACTTAACTGTGGGGGCTAAAGGAGAGTCACTAAAGAGTTTTGTGCAATACCTGGAATGGGAGGTCAGGTTGACCAAATTACTATAAATCTCTAGTGTGTTTGTTCTTGGTTTTATTTTTCCGCACTATATTTATTTTTGTTATAACTATGTGGGTAAAATCTCTTTATTTTTTATTCTTGCGAAATTACTTTGCTTCCGCATTGAGAGATAAAATTATCTATTTTTCATATATTAAAAAAAGCTTTAAAAAGGGAGATTCTTCTTTGTCTTTAAAGAAGGATTTTTTAAATGATTCTCATTCTCCAGGTTACTATGCTGCTCACATTTAAAAATACAGTATACCTTAATTGTCTAAGGCGGTTACTTCTTTCTATTTTGAGCTTATTGTCCTGGCTGATACACGTATCGTCCAGGACGATATGTTAATGACGGCTGCCTTAATTAAGAATCCTTAATTAGACTTTCTATTTTAAACTGGATTGTCCAGGCCAATTTAAAAAATCGTCCTGGCCGATGTGGGAAAAAACAGAAATTCTTAAGTCTCTCAAGTGTGTGTGTGCAGGGTTACTTAGCATCAGTCTCTTTGACCATTACAAGTGGACTCAAAAGTGAAAACCAAAAGTACAGACTGACTCAACCCTAAACCTACACAATCCTGAACTGGCTTCTTCTTGATCGTCCGATCTTCGATTCCTGAAAAGTTAGAAGCAACAAGTAGTCCAAGAGAAATAGTGTTTGTCAATCATCAAAACATAAGACATGAAAATAGGTTTGCAACAGAGAAGCCCGATCCTTACCACGAAGAGACTCTTCTCGAAGTTCCCCTTAAGCAAAGACATTGACCTTGGAGGAAGAAGGTAAAGTCGTCAAGAAAATGTGTAGAAACTCCACTCACACACTCTATTGTTCCCATAAGAATTTTCTCCCTCAAGTCCTCACATCTCTCTCTCTCTCTCTCTCTCTCTCTCTCTCTCTCTCTCTCACACACACACACACACACACACACACACACACACAAAGTAATGCTCCCTCTTAAAACTCTTATCATAGAAGCTCTCTCTTATAAAAAATGGTAAAAAATTCACTATGATAGATTAGGGATGATATTTAAACAAAGGCCCAAAAAACCCTAAAGTTCAAGTTAGCTAACTTTATTTATATAGTATAATCATATATCATATAGTATGATTAGTTCAATGTATCATGTTAGTACTATATGATGATAAAGGGTTTGTATGATTAAATCAAATATTTGAACTGATTATCCAATATAATGTCAATGGTTGTAACTTAAGATGAGTTCAATCAAATATGATTTTTGCCGCGTATGATGGCTTACGGTTAAATATCATCCTCAGAGCTAATCAGGTCATATTGTACAAATTAAAACATCAAATAAAATGATAAAAAATTATAATTAATCAAGATTTAATTGCATAATTTTAGAATTAATATAGGTAAAATTAAACTACATCATCCACTATGATCGTAGTCGTACAATATAATTAGTTTTCTTTTAAATTTTAAAATATTAACTAATTTATGATTATCGACAAGGGTTTTCATTTTAAATTGATTGTTTTATATAATTGGGTTTGTACAATATGATTAGTTAAAAGAGTTTTAATTAGTCACTTAGCCATTTTAATTATTTTTTTTAAACAATTGATCATAGGGTATGATCTAAATCATATAGTACGAATATCAAAAACTTTAAAATTCATATTTTCATAATCCTGTGTGTATACACACCACTAAGGTAGCATACACCCTTACATAACTTTGATTCAAGAAATATATAAAAAAGAAAAGAAAATTACAGAAACATGCAAACATCATCTTATTCTACCCAGTCTTGAGCCTTGTATCTTCATTGTATAATGTATGATATACCTGAAATATTAGTTTGAACAAAAATAAATATGCAATATATGTACTAAAAGAAATAAATTAGCTATCAATAATATTTTGCTTCATTAAAATCATAAGTTTGGGATCCCATATTGCAATAATTTCTTCCTCTTTTATGATCGTGAATATTGTTGGATGGATTTTTTAGTTAGTTGTATTTTCTCTTAATCTTTCCCACACTAAGTGAATTAATTTAAGATTAGAGGACAATACTTTTTTTTATTTTTAAATTCAAGAACAATAAAGCAACACTAGAACAAGATAAATAAAAACTGAACTAAGTAAATCAATCAAATAAGGACAACCAATTCCCCTTTTTACATCACAAAAAAGAAGAGAGAACCAAACAAAAAAAGACAAATAGAAGATAGAAAAATAAGCAAAACACAAAAAGAAAACAATCAAGAAACATAACAAACATAGAAACACAACACATGTTGATTACACTTCTACCTCAAATCAAGCATGAATATCAATGACACCTAATCTAACCCTCAATATGCTAAAGGTGTCATAATTTAGGTGTTTGGTGAAAATGTATGTAAATTCATTCTATGTTACTACATGAGTAGTTCAATATCTCCCTTGGCTATACAATCTCTGATTAAATGATCTCTGATGACTATATGCTTAGTGCGGGACCGTTGAATTAGATTTTTGAAAATGCATATTGCACTAGTATTATCATACATGATTGTTATACTTCCTATAGATAGTCCAAGGTGAAGGATTCTTTGCTTTAGCTATAGGACTTGAGTAATATAGTTTCCTATAGGTATCTATGTTTCTTCAGTGGTGTATATGGCTATTGAATTTTACTTTATGTTAGGCCAAGAAACTAATGATTGCCCTATAAATTGACAAGTGGCAGAAGTACTTTTTCTATCTATTATATACCCTACAAAGTCTTAGTATGAATATCCTATAATTTTAAATAAAGATATGCCTGGGATATATGATAGCTACGTTTTGGGCGCCCATAAGATATATAAGAGTTCTTTTAGCTATTGTCATATGAGATTCTTTTGGATTTGCTTGGAATCTAACACATAGATAAACAATAAATATTATATATGGTCTACTAGTGGACAAGTATAGAAGTGGTCCTATTATCCCTCTATACTTTTACTGATTTACTAATATTCCATTTACATCTTTGTCTAATTGACTGGTAGAGCCCATGGGTGTGATATATACCTTAGCACCTTCCATATCATATTTCTTTAGAATTTCTTTAATAAATTTGCTTTGATTGAGAAAGGTGCAATCATCCCTTTTCTTAACAATAAATCCAAGAAAATATATCAGCTCTCCCATCATACTCATCTCAAACTCTCTACTTAATTTTTAAAAAATAATTACAAAGATGTTGATTTGTTGATCCAAATAATATATCATCCACATATATTTAAATAATGAGTAAATCATATCATAATTTTCTAATAAATAGGGTGATATCTACACTATCCTTAATAAATTATCTATCTTGGAGAAATATACTAAATCTTTCATACCATGCCCTAGATGCATGCTTCAACCCATATAAAGCCTTTTTTAATTGGTACACATGGTTGGGAAAAGTTTAATTTTTAAATTCAGGGGCTTGCTATACATAGGCATCTTCATTAATAATCCCCTTTAAGAAAATACATTTAACATCCATATGGTATAACTTAAAGCCTTTAAAAAAATGCAAAAGCTATCAGTACTCTGATTGCTTATAATCTAACTACAGGGGCAAAGGTCTCCTCAAAATCAGTTCCTTTAATTGTACGACTTAGCTACTAACTTAGCTTTATTCCTAACCACTACTCTTAATTATTCATCTTTTTTTTGAAAACCCACTTGGTACCTACTACATTATGATTCATAGGTCTACTAACCAACTCCCAAACATAAATAAATTTATTTAACTCTTCATGCAAAACTAGGATCCAGATTTCATCAGATAATGTATGGTCTATACTTATGGGTTCTACCATATAGATAAATGAAGAATAACTTACCTCCTTTCTAAATCCATGCCTAGTTCTAACTCCTACGACAGGATCTCCTAAGATGAGTTCCCTAGGATGACTATATGAGTATCTCCATTCTCTAGGTAATGGCTCCTATGGTTATTCTCTATCACTTAGGTCAATAGGCTCTACTCCTTAGGTAACCTCTATCTCTTCATCTTTTTTTAACCTAGGCTCATAAGATTTATCAAATTCATCAAACACAACATGAATGAACTCCTCTACAACTAAGCTCCTCTTATTAAAGATCCTATATGCTTTACCTCCAAAGGAATAGCCTTAAAAAACTTCTTCGTCAGATTTAGGATCAAACTTTCCTAGAAGATATTTTTCATTGATAAGGATAAAGCATTTAAATTCAAAGACATGAAGATGTGAGAGATTGGGCATTCTACACTTAAGCAACTCATAAGGTGTCTTATTTAATTTTGATTTAATATTCACCCTATTAAAAATATAATAAGTAGCATTCATTGATTCTACCCAAAAAAACCTAGAGAGAGAATATTCAACTAACATTACTCTAATAGATTTTACTAATGTTATATTCTTTCTTTTAGCTATCCCATTTTGTTAAGGGGTTCTAGGGGAAAAGAATTTATGTTCAATTCCAAACTATTTATAGAAAGATTCAAATATCTCATTTTCAAATTATCTATCATGATTATTATGGATCGTGAAAATCATAAGTCCTAGCTTCCTTTTCATCCAAGTGAACAACACTCTAAATTCCTTAAATGACTCACTTTTATGACCTAAAAATCTAACATAGGTAAATCTAGAGTAATCATCAGCAATCACATATCCAAAAGTTTTTTCACCTAAGTTGTTGTACTTATTAAACTAAACAAATCCATATGTAAGATTTTTAGTGGTCTAGTGGTGATTATGTCCTTAATGGAGTGAAAAGAGGAATTAAATTATTTTTTTAATTTATAGGTATCACAAAGGGGGTCCTTAGAAAAATCTAACTTATGTAAGTCTCTAAATATGTCTTTCTGAGTTATTTTCCTAAGAGTTTCCATGCTTGCATGGCATAGTCACTTAAGCCATAGTCATTGTTCATCAACAATAGTTTTAAAACATAGTATTTGAATTATAAAAATAAGAAAAATCAAGCATGTATACATTATTTACCCTTTTTTCTTCTAAAATCATTTTTTCATTCAAACTAATCAGGTATTTTGTAGATAAAAAATGTTATGTCAAAGATCCTTATCACAAAGCTGACTAACACAAAGCAAATTCTATTTTAATCCATCTAATAAAAGAACATTATCAATGAAAAAAGTTTTTGAAGTTTCAATAGAACCTGAGCCTGCCACTTTCCCTGTAGTGTTATCACACAAGTATTATCTAGCCTCCTACCCTAGCCTCCAACATGATGAATTGCTTCATGTCTCCCGTCATATGTCTTGAACATTCGCTATCTAGGTACCACATGCTCTCACTATGTCTTTTGAGAGAGCATCCATACAAGAACTTGGTTAGATTTAGGAACCAATGTAAGTTTGAGTTTCACCTTATGCTTTAATGAATGATTAAAATACATGCTATGTTGTGATGCAAATTATTTAGGCCTCCACATAAGACATGTTTTATGATGTATAGTTCAAGTGCAGGCTATGTGTCCTACAATTCCATATGAGTGACACCAAACCCTAAGAAATAGCTTCACTAATCTATGCAAGGTATTGTGCCTCCTCCTACAGATATGAGATAATGCATGATGTCCCCTAATGGGTGCCTATTATGCTAGTGTAGGTTGAGGCTTGTGTGTTAACACATGCATTGGTTCATTATTTAGAAGTGCCAATACTTTCTTTTTTTAATGTTCATTAACACTTTTATAGCTTTTAACCTCAAACTATAATGCATGCCCACTAGTGTCTAGTTTTGTTGTCAGTGTTTGTAGTTCTTTAAATGCCTCTTCTAGTTAAACATGCTCATATTTCAAGGATGTATGCAATTTAGTTAATTTGATATGTTTCTTGTTTAATTCATCTAGCAAAAAAGCATGTTCATTATCTAAAGTAGAATGTTTAGCTTTTAGACTCTCATGCTCCCTAACTATAATATCATGCTCAACTTTCAAATTAGAAAACTCTTTTTTCAAAATATCCATGGTGTGTTCTTCAAACTCTTCTCACATAAGCTCTCTCTCGGAAAAAAAGTGGCAAAATATTCCCTAAGACGGATTAGGGATGATATTTAAACAAAGGCCCAAAATAACACTAAAATTTAAGTTAGTTGACTATGTTCGTACAGTGTGATCATAGATCATACAATACGATTAGTTCAATGCAACATGTTAGTGTTGTACGATGATCAAGGCTTTGTATGGTTAGTTCAAATATTCGACCTGATAATCCAGTACGATATCAAGGGTCATACAATATGATAAGTTTTATTGAATAGGACTTTCCATATGATGGGTCACTCTTAAATATCGCCCCGGTAGCTAATTTGGTCGCACTGTACGAATAAGGACAATGTACATTATGATATAAAATTTCAATTAATTTATATTTGATTGCTTAATTACAAGATTAAATTTGGTAAAATTGAACTACAACATCTAGTATGATTGCAGTACAATTAGTTCAACTTTTAAATTTCAAAATATTGCCTGATTTATTAACAACGACTAGGGTTTTAATTTAAACTAGTCATCATATACGATCGAGTTCATATAGTACATTTTATTCAAAGAGTTTTAATTAGTCACGTAGCCATTTTAATTGATTTTTTGAATAACTTATTGTGTAGTATGATCTGGGTTGTACAATATAAACTTCAGAAAAATCTGAAATTCATTTTTTACTATCTCGTGTGTTTGTGTACATGATCGCTAAGCTAGCATACACCCTTATGTGAATTTGACTCTAGAAATATATAAAAAAATAAAAATTATAGACTTCTTTAAACATAATCTTATTCTATATAGTCTTGAGCCTTGTATTTACATTGCATGGTGTATGATGCACCAGAAATGTTAGTGTGCACAAAAGTAAATAAAAAATAGAACTAATAAGATAAATAAAGTATTAATCAATAATATTTCTTATCATCAAAATAAAAATCTCGGGATCCTAGATTGCAACAGTGCTCTGCTCTCCGGCCATCAATGGTGAACAACCTAGTCAAAAGATCTCTCAGTGATGCTCGCCAAAGGAGCAAGACTTGGTAGCCCTACCAAGGCATCTTTCATAATCTTCATCAACCTTTCCTCCATCTCCACAAGTTCACAATAAGCTTAGTTTAGATTTTTTATGTTTACAAATCATTCAGGATTTAGCTTGTTCAAAAGGGTTGTACTGATCTTCTATCCGCTAGCATCGATCTATGCTTATTGCACCTTTTAGGATGTTAAATTCAAAGTTATCCATGGGTGACACCCAGCCTTACTATCAGACAATCTTAGGGGGATAGGATGCAAGAATCTACAATGAGTAAGAAATGAAAGGAAAAAAATAAGGATAAGAATTTGTTTAGCTCAATAGTATATTTAGAAAGTTCTCAAAGATCCAAAATATATCTCTTCTCCCTTTTTTGTTACTTCAAAATGACAACAAAAAATGCTACACCAAATATAAAAATAAAAAATATAATAGTAAATAACTCCAAAGACAAACTGCATAAGACACATGGCATGCTCCAATAGGCATTAGAATTGGCCATTATTCTCTAATCCAACTCCTCAGACTTAAGGAGAGTTTCCTTGAGCTGAGTGTTTATGGGTGACTAGATGAAGGGGAGTCTGCTAGTCGGACCGATAAAAAGATTTGTTCATGTCCTTTGGCGATGCTGACGACTATTTGGATGGAGTCCCTAAAAAGATGTGGGGTCAAGTATGCTTAACTTGCGTGGTAGTGAACTCTATGTCCTACTGAGTGTGAGGTGGCTAACTTGAGTATTGGGATGATCCTTCCATTACAGCTTAATAAAATGGGGTCCATCGATGACTTGCAGCCCAGGATGACAACGAGTTGTTTTGGAAGTATACTCCTTACAATAGGGAGGAGTTCGCCCAACCTAAGGGATCACGTGTAAACCATGATACTTCCCCAAAAAGTGACTCCCGATAGATAGCTTTGCCGAGTTAGGTATTGTTTTACCCTTTATAAATTGCAAGCTACCTATTAAATATCTAAGAATATATATTTGAGTGTGCAATAATACTTACATATAATTACCTCTTTTGATTGCAATACAAGCTCTTAGACCCAAGGTTTTCAAAATCAGATCGGACCGGCCGGTTCAACCAGTTTAACCGCAAATCGGTCTGACAGACAATTTGGTTAGAAGAAGAAATCGGCTGATGTAAAAACCGGGTAAAAACCGCTTGAAAACCTTGTTGAATAGGGTAACCGCCAAACCGAGAGGTTTAGGAAGAACCGACAGGTTCGTAAAATCTCTAATTTGAGTCGTTGATCTGAGATCGAACGGTGTATATATATTGGGTATCGGTATTAGTCGCTCGTCTGCCCAAGCATACGCAATACACAACGAATCCGAACTCCATACGCGACACTTCTATTTCTTCTCCCTCAGTCCATCCAAAAGTTATCGTCCGACCTCCCATCCACAGGCGAACACCATACACTGCTCCAATACGCGACTCCACGGCGACCGTGCCAGTTAAGTTGGGGAAGAAGTCACGTTTGACAGCCTACCTGACCCGTCAAGCTCGGATATAGCTAGATCGCGACGCAAGTTCTTGAATTTCTATATTTTTGAGTAATTTTTTACACATTTATGCTTGCTTTTGTTCTCCAAATTGTATCGATATGGTTTAGGTATTCAACTTTGTTTATTATTTCTTTCCACCTCTTCCTTGCTATAATGGCAGAGAAATAACGAATAAGCGTCATGAGGCAACCTGTGCAGACATCATGATTTTAGCTTTTTATGGTTTTAGCTGAGAGATCATAGTGGAAACTTGTTCTCTATTTTTCTTTGAAGTCTTAGCAAATCAATTTTGGCTTGACATGCAATTATTAACATTTTGTTTGATGCCAAAAGCTATGCAATTGCTTATGTTTTATTAACTTATTTAATGCGACACTTATATTATGTGTTATTTGTTTATATTTCATGAACTTAATTGTTGTCATATTTATATCATTTGAATTAGGGGCTATAAAAATAAAATATAAAATGAAGGTATTAGAAGAAAATTTAACATTTATTTTATTTTATTTTATTTAATAATATTATTATTCATTACATCATCCAATTCAACTCCGGTTCGACCGGTCGAAATATGAACATCTTCTGATTTATTATTGTCCGATCCGATCTCCAAAACCTTGCTTACACCAAACAAAATCCCAAACACTTTACGTGTTAATCTCACAAGAAAAAAGAAAATCTTTTTATAAAAGGTGCTTCTTAGGAATCCAATAATAACTATAAGTTACCTCAGCCATCATCAACATTACAAGCTTTATCCCAGTGAGTCAATTTACTAAATCCTCATCTTGAAGGCTGTGTGAAGTGTTAATTTTTTTATAGAATTATTCAGACTCAATATAAGTAACATAAAGCAAATATTTTTCCTAACACTGATAAGCCCTCGTTTTATATATTATGTTTAGATACACATGATATTGAAGAATAATTTCACATAAAACAAAAAAAAAATAATTCCTGATATAATAGAATTGGCCTCTATCTACTCATGCTTTCAAGTTGACGAATATCCACCCATATATATATATATATATAAGACCTTTTTTAATTTAATTCTGCAATGTTCCACCAATTAACAAGATAGGCATTCATCCTACAAGCATTGTAACCGTTAAAAGCAAAATACTTCAGCTAAAATTTCAAAACCTAGACCATTAGCCAAACTACAAAATTCTCAATAAATTTCCGAACAGAGACCAAGAAGAAAGCACACATATGGGCAAAACATTTAACACAATTCCATTGCCTGAACAGATATCATAACTCCCTACAAATTCATTGCCATGAAACCAATAAGCTCAAAGGATATAAGATGCAATACTAACAAAGAAAAACACAGACAATCTGTTAGTGAATGTGGGGGCGAAGCTCTGTACTGTGGATGGAATGGATATGGGCCCAGTAGAGTTTGTGCCGTTAAATTTCCTGTAATCACATGAAATTTCGAGATTATTTATTTATATGTAACATTTTATTTTTAAAAAAAAGGAAATGCAATCTTTAAAGAATGAAGTCATGAGAATTGTAAGCATACCCAGAGGTTGCATAATTGCATTTATCATAGCCTGCAAGAAATCAACTTGTTAGTCTTCGTCAAATTATGCAGAGCATATCAAAAATCTCCATAGGTAAGATAATCTTCGAGAACAGGCCCATGCAACTATTAAAATAGGCGAACAAATAAAAAAGCATATTTTGGTTAGTTGCAACGCTGGAATAACTTCATAGTTTAGAATTACCCAAATGGATAGTTTAAAAAAAAGAAAGTCAGAAATACCCGTAAATCCTCACGATCTCCAAGCATGTCTCCACTGTGTCCAGCTTGACTCGAGGACCTCCCCAATAATAACCTTGCCTTGCCTTTCACCAAAGGCCTCCACAAGGATCCTTATGTCTCAAGTACGGGGAAGCCTGCTGCACCTCTCCATGACAGCCTCAACCGTGTTGACTCACCGATGGTGCTCTCCCTCAGCTTCCCCTTCAAACTTTGGAGCTGACGGTTTGAAGAAATTATTTGTTTAATTCTTTTCCTTACACATATTTTTATTTAGGTCACCCATGACGATCCGTGCATATACCTCTTCGTTGGTGCCTTGTAGATTACGTTGGGGTCGAGTGAAAGGAGAACCCTCTCCTCTCTCGGAATAGCCCGTTCTAGGGGCTCGCTCAGGAGCTAGGAAAAAGATTGACATTGGAGCACGACGGACTAGCTTCGGCCATGTCCTCCAAGAAATGACCCTCCCCGATGGGATCAAACTCAAAACTTTCTCGGCTAGAGTCAAGTCACCCATGCGAGACACGTCAATAGTTAAGCTAACGGCGCATATCTCCACCATGAGACATCTCTTGCAATCAGATCGACCTCAGGATCACATTAAGATGCTACTCGCCCCGCTCTCAACTTAATGGCACGACCTCAAACAGGTTTCCTACAGGCGCCAACTCAATCCGCGAGTTCATCCTACTCGGAACCTCTCTCAATCGTCATTGCACTCGGCACAGCGGCCGAGCTACATAAAAGACGGTGGAACAACTATTATATCCTGTAAATATCCATTGTAACTCCTTAAGACCATTAAAAAAAGGGAGGGGGGAAAACACAAAAAAAGAAAAAAAAAAGGATGGGATCATCATCATTATCAACATTTTTCCTTTCTCGAGGAAACGATATATTGTGTCATTCTTAGCCTAAAATTTGTAGTACAAAGCCCTTTCTTCTATTACTCTTGTACCTGGCTTGACAAATATAAATTTTTTCTAGATCCATATTCTCTCACTTTCGCTCGTAATCTGGCTTCATCATCTTCACCTTCTAGAACATAGTCCACAGGTGGCCCGAAGTATGACCTGACATCATCCACCGAACAAAATAGGATTCAACATCATTTCAGGTATGATGAGCATGGATCTGAGGCTGAAGGAAAGAAAATCGTCATCTATCAGGCGACCTAAGACCATAATGAACATGATGAACCTAGAATACACCACTCGAACATGATGAACCTAGAATACACCACTCGCTGTGAACTGCAAGAAATAGAAGAGCAACTTCTGAAGTCTATTTAGGATGCTCTCTCCACCACTAGCAACCAGTCGGAAATCGTCAACATGCTCGAAGGATACTAGCCAACCTCAGTGCTCATCACGAGTCGTTGAAAAGAGCACATGCTTCAAATCCAACTACCGACCCTGTTCACCTACAGGAGAGATGAAAATTCCAAACTGCCAGACAAACGGATCAAATAAATCGAACCAAGGCTGACCAACGCCTTTCTTGATCAATCTCCAAAGGAAGAGCACCTCCCAAGTTTAGGGTACCTCACCTTGAAACTTATAGAGAAAAGACTAATCCCACTGATCATGTGGTGACTTGAGTCTATGACTTCCCACCTCGACATCGATGATGCCTTTCAGTGTCATCTCTTCTTCATCACTCTCAAACACTCGACACTAAGGTGGTTCACCTGCCCATCCAATGGGATAATCGTCTCATTCATTGAACTCAAGCGAATATTTGTTGCACAATTATCTAGTGCCCAGAGACCCTCGAAAAGTTAACAAGTTTTGTTCAAGATGAGATAGAAACTCGACAAGTCACTAGAAGTTTCATACTAAGATTCTAGAAAAAAAATATTTGATGTAAAAGACCTAGAACCAGCGGTCGCTCAAGTAGATCTACCCTAAGGGATGATGTAAGGTTCTTTTCAGTGCGCACTTGGCCTGCAACAACCGAAGACGTTAGCAGAACTATTGGAACTTACTAACAATCATGTTAATGCTAAAGAATACAATCGAGTGATCGAATCCTCTACAACCGCTTTAAGAATGGGATCGATGCAAGGAGAAACCTCCCTAAGGAAAGGCAGAGAAAGAGCCTGCTCTCGAGAAAGGAGGAACCAAAGATAGGGCAACCAGCGGTGCACCGATCCATACATGGTGCCCGATCTGCCAAAACCTCTTAGGACAAAAACATTGCCAAGACCTAGGATCGAGGAAATACATAGCGAGGTCGCTTACTCACCCCAAACATATCCAACCTATATGTTAAGTGTAAATTTTGTATTGTTTTATTATCTTAAATATCACTTAAATATTATTTTTATTGTTGTTGTCTAGAAATGTTTTAGGAAAAGGAGGAACATTCACAAGTGTTGAACCAACAATGCAGTGCTTCAACTACCAACACTACAGCGTCCACAACGCCTAGGTGCCACATCAGGAAATTGTTGTGCCAAAGACTCGAAAAAAATATCAATTAGTTCAGTGCCCCAGCGGAGCCAAAGGTCAGAGCCGCAATGCTTCACAATGCTGCAACGCCAGAAATCAGCACCGCAGTGCCAGAGTCTTGGGAATTTGAAAGCCAGAGCACCAAACTGTACAACACCGCAGCACCAAACTGCACATTCAAGCACCCCAGCAGTCAACTTTTTCAGCGTTGCCGTGGAGCGGTTCTTTTAAGTATTAATCTATAATATTTTGCAAGTATTAATGTAGACACTTATGGTTTGAATGAATAATTAATATTTTCAATATCTCTCATTATTAATTTAATGCTCAAATGACCATATGTGTAGTTAAAATTTAGTGTGATATATTGCCTCAATAGAAGAATATTGAAACAATTAAGAATGTTAGAATGAAACTCTTGCACACCTATACATAAGATGTTTAGTGTTCTAGTAGGTTCTAAGGAGATACAATCATCATAGGAAGATCATAAACCTCCCTTCACATCCCTATAAGCTCGACAAAAATCTAAGGATACATCGAGTTTATAATACTACACATAGTTGCCAACTGATCATTCAGCGGGATCACTACACCACCTGGCAGATTGGTATGGTATACTCATATTTAATTATCAACTTACTATATCCTAGCAGATTGGATGGTATGTTTTGTTCTTCTCATTTTCCAAGTCCTATAAATCAAGTTATAGAGTTATTTCATCTTCAAGTATCCAGAAATCAATCATTTCAACACAACGTATAGTCCAAAGGATCATAATATCTTTTTTTAAGTTGAAATAAAGAAATAACTTTAGGTTAAGATTGTACATACTCTTTAAATTGACACTTGTGCATAATTATTAATATATTGTAAGATTATACCTATTTTTAAATTTAGATTACTTAACATATACAAGATCGTTGAGTTGTTGATATTGTAATAATTCTGTCTCTTTGAGTAGATATGTTCAAAAACACTCTAATTTCTCTCGCATTCTGATGAAGATGATGATTGGCTTAGAATTATTATAGCTACTTTATGCAAATTTGGAGAATTTGATCCAAACATCTTCCACCACTCATCAGCATATTATCAAGTTAGAGAGCTTAGTGAGTACGCCTATGTGTATAAGTATATACACATTGATATTAAAAAGAGAATTACCATGTTGTATTTCTTTCACTATCGTCAGTGCAATTGATTTTCCATGGCTTTTTAAGCAATCACTGAATAATCTGACTTCATTCATTGCAACTATGAGCTTAGAACAAATGTCATTATTTACAATTAATTTAACTAGATCTTATAATATTTCTGGCTTTTGACAATAGTTCTCTCAATCATACTAGAAATGGGGATTGAGAAAAAATGTTACTGCAAGGATGTATTGCCTTAATTTAGTATATAATCTTCTTTTTATTATAATAGTAAAAGGCTTATATGATCTTTTTAAATTTCTGAACATTAATTTTCTTCCGTCTATACATGTCATCATATAGATATCCAAATGATGGTTTCCCATCCTAGTCAACAATACGTAGTAACAGAATTAAATGACCTGGTATCTTTTATATGATAAGACAACTATTCCAGAACTTCAAGTTGAAAATTATTGAAGCTACTTCTTTCACTTGGATGTTTTGGATATCTTCAAATCCATATATAACTTGTTTGTGATTAGTGCTGGTCATGATGGTGCTCATGGACACTTTTCAAAATTATAAATGTTATTGCAAAACAGGTTGCTCGAGGATATACGATCTCCTTCCAACCTAGCCATTTTCCAAAGCATGTAGGTATGAAGATATGATTATAACAAAAAATTGCCAATTTTGATACTTTTATTGCTAGGTCCACTATGAGAGGTATGCTGTCAATACATTTCAAAATTAAGTTCATACAATATGCAGTACAAAATAACCAATAGATGTTAAATCTTTCATTAAACATTAGACTTGCTTTCTTGTAATTAGCAGCATTATCAATAACTAATTGAACCAAACTCTGTGGACCAACTCACTGTACAACCTCAGAAAATAAAGAGCACAAATTTGTAACATCCTTTGTGATGTCTGAAACATCAATTAATTCTAAAAAAGATACACCACGTTGACAATATATTAGGAAATTGATTAACATTTCACTCCTACAATCAGTCCATCCATAAGCAAACAACTTGTTTCCTTTCAAGTTTTTCTGTAGTTGTCAATGAGTAGCTTGCACTCTTTATAATCCCATAGTAGGTTTACTCTCACGTTGTAATAGTTGGGGAGCTTGTAACCATGACCTATAGTAGCAATGGCATCTATAGTTTTTTGTGCATATACTAAAGTTGGCGTCAAGCACTTGACTATGTACTCCGACTCGCAATTAATGATAACTCAAGTTCATAGTAAGTACAATGCACTACATGAAACCTTATAGTGATATCTTTTCAAAGTGAAAGCGGAGATCATGTGATTTGAGCACTTCAAGTTAACACAAATATCAAGGGAGCAATATAATCTCACCAACTTACCTGTTTTTGAGTTTTATAAAACACATTACAATAGGCTACTCAGGCTTCGTTTGGGACGGCTTTCTTACTGCTTTATAAAGTAACTTTCTAGTACAAAAATTAAATTTTTTGTACAAGAAAACTGCTTTAAGAAGCAGTAAGAAAGTCGACCCAAACAAAGTCTCAAACAACATTATCAACTTTCAGATACAATATTAAAATTCTATTTTCCTTAAAAGAACTTTCCAAACTAATTTTCCGAACATCATAAGCTCAATCAATCGAGGTCAAAATAGTTTATCCAACCTATATTGAATGGTAAAAATTCGAGGTTAATGTGGCAACATGATAGGAAAAACTTGAAGATCTCAAATAATTTCTATAAATCTTTAGAAAACAGCGAAAATCCTCCACAAGAATCCACACAAACAGAGAAAACAGTAGAAAATTTGTATTTTTTGATGAAATGGAAATGGAAAATACCAAGATACAATTGATTCTCTATTCGAGAAGAGGATCGATCACTCCCAAATCTCTAGATGCTGCTAGAGCCCAAAAGAAAACCTAAATCTAAAAGATCTCAAATTTTAGCCAAACTCAAGATGCCTAACCCTAGCAAAACAAACTATTTAATGCATACAATTCAAAAGGAAATCTCTAAACAGTCCCGACATTCAATTTCCCTCCTAAACATTCTAAAAAAACCTTCCAAAGATGCTCCATAAGCTCCTACGGTTCGTGCGACTAGAGCAGGAGGCGAAGACATTCCGCCTCATTCGCGCCTAGGCTGATCCCGCATGTACCGGCTAGACCGATCTAACAATACTCCACACCCAAAGATCCACCTTGTCTTCAAGGTGGAGATATGCTTGTGTTCCTGTGGAGGTGGTTGAAAAATCTTATCAAATTGCTGAATCAAGGGCTGCACTGAAAGAGAAACATCCCCTTCCTCTCCATCTTGATCACATCCATCTTGTGTATTCACACCAGATAATCTTCCCCCACCTCTTGTATGCTCCTAACCATGGTCTTAAGTGATATCATGGCTTTGAATAGTCCTGAATCTCTCTTTATAACCACCTTTCTTCCATTCACCATTAATTCCATCGTAAATGCTCCCCAATTGTCCTTGGTTTCCCCCAAGGTTTGCAACCACTTAATCCCCAGGATGACACCAGTACGTCCTAACTCTAGTGGGAGAAAATCCTCCCTTACCTAAATCCCCTGGATCGTCAACACCACTCTACAGATCTCCTAACCTTTCTCCACCTTGTACCCATCATCACCCCATAATAACCGGTGTCCACCAATTTCACTCCCAATTGGTTGACGACCTAAGTGAAAATGAAATTATGGGTAGCCCCACTGTCAATCAGTACTACCACCTCCATGCCTGCTATTACCCCCTTCACTTTCATCATATGATTCAAAATGAATCCTACTACTGAATTCAGAAAGACCTCCGCCATATCCAGATGCAACTTGTCATCCATTTCTCTCACCTCCCTCAGTTTCCTCGTCATCACAAACAGAGAGAACATGAAGAGTTCGATCCCTACACCTTTGCCCTGGAGTATACTTCTCATCACACAGGAAACATAACCCTTTTTCCCTCTTCTCATGCATCTCCTTCTTTATTAGCCACTTGAAATCTTCCCCACTCCCTCCTACTGGCTTCTCCCTGGTGGTCTCATTAATGTTGCCTGATGCAAGCCCCTTGGGAGCCAGAAAAGTGGTTGCCGTCCTATAAGAGCCTTATGAGCGGCTGCTCCTGGCTCCCTTCTCTAGATTCTTCTGATTTTCACTAGCTATATAAATTTCATGGCCTCCCTCAAGTCACGAGGCATCAGAATTTTCATTGTCGCTCTTATCCCTACCTTTAGCCCCTTCATGAAGTTCCCCTCCAATACCGTATCTGATAATTGCTCCACCCTACTGGCCAGGTGCTCAAACCGTTCACAGTTGTCTGCTACAAATCCCTCCTGCACCAGAGCAAAGAACTGCTTGTAGAAATCTCATCCATGCTCGGTTTGGAAACATTCTATTATGCAGTTCTTGAATTCTCCCAACTCCTGATAGGTCTTCTCTAATCTCTCCAATGGTACTATGACAGTGCCTTCCCCTCCAAACATAAACATGCTGTTGTCAGCTTCTTCTCCTTTGTTAACCATTAACGGTGAAGTACCTCTCCACTTTATAAATCCATCAATATGCATCCCCCCTTCGAATATGGGCATCTTCAGCTTCCTCACCATCTGATCTCCCCTGTTTCCCCTTATTCCTCCATAGCTTCCCCTCTCCCAAGTGTTTGGCCCTCCCCACGTCTCCCGATCTTCCCTTGCCCTATCATAACGCAAACCACCTTCGAATTCCCCTCTCATTCCTTCAAATTCAGCACTTCAGCGGCCATAATGTCCCTCCTGGCATTCCCAATCAGCACCCCTTTGCTCCGCTCCTCCATACACATGTCTTTCCCCATACCTACCTCCTCTATCCTCCCTCTGGGGTTTTCTTCTTTCTCCCTCCATGATCTCGACATCATTTTCCTCCCTACGAATTTTAGAATTCGTATTCTTCCCTTCCAACCCTTTTGCCACAGAAGCCACCGTTTGGTTGTGGATTTCTAGCATTTTTTTCATCATGTCCCAGAGAAAGGCTACTTGTCCTTCCATGAAAGAAATCTTGTCCTCCACAGTTGTCTTGATTTGGTTCATCTCCTCCTTCAAGTCTTTCTTCTAGCGTATCTACTTTCTTGGCCGCCATCTCTATCTGGATCTTTGTAGATTCAAAAAAATCTGGATTTGGATCACAAAAACAGCAACTTTCTCCTTCCCCGGCCAAGAATCAGCCATTGAAATTTGCCAAAATCAGCCCCCCAACAGTCCCAAAACTTGCTATGATACCAATTTGATAGGAAACACTTAAAGATCTCAAGTGATTCTTATCAATCTTTAGAAAACAGCGAAAATCCTCCACAATAATCCACACAAATCAAGAAAACAGTAGAAAATTTGTATTATTTGATGAAATAGAAAGAGAAAATACCAAGATACAATTGATCCTCTATTCAAGAGGATCGATCTCTCCCAAATCTCTAAACGCCGCTAGAGCCCAAAAGAAAACCTAAATCTAAGAGATCTCAAATTTCAGCCAAATTCAAGATACCCTAACCCTAGAAAAACAAACTATTTAATGCATACAATTCAAAAGAAATCTCTAAACAGTCCCTACATTCAATTTACCTCCTAAACTTCCACAAAAAACCTTCCAAAGATGCTCCATTAGCTCCTGTGGTTTGCGCAGCTAGAGCAGGAGGCAGAGACGTTCCGCCTCATTCACACCTGGGCTGATCCCGTGTGGACCGACTGGACCGGTCCAATAGACCAGTCTAACACAACGCTCTAACCTATTGTTTGATAAATACGATTGTTTTATTGTAATAATGAGTACATAAGAAATTTTGCATTTACTATCCAGCATAATTGAATCAAACAAAGCAAGTGATTACGACCTCCATTTCTGGTAGGTATTAAGAACATTACCGTAACGTAGTCGAGGAGATCATTTTGAATATTCTTTATCTTCCCTCTCAAATTACCAATGGTTTCATATGCACAATAAATGAATAAAAGATAGATGTGAGCTGCTGATGTATTTATAATGGTAAAGTCAACTGGAACAATGTTATCCAGTCTAAGAAGATATCATTCAATACTACACTAGTTAATATTTATGAAACACGGAATGCTTTAAAAGGACTATTGTTTCCATAATGGACATGGACATGACCCAAAAACTGACAGACACGGTCTGAAATGCTGAAAAATTGCATCTATTTTTTTCCTAAAATTATGGTCGGACACAACTAGGACACAACCATACATGATTAAGAGATACCCTTGTACATACTAAACATGTGATGATGATGTATTATTTTTTTTATAAGCCAACCTAGCAAATTAGTTTTTTATCGATAATAGTGAATATTCTATAAGATGGTGGTGAGACCTGTAATATTTTATGGTAAAAAATGTTGGCCATTAAAAGAGAAGCATAATATTAAGTTAAGTGTTGCAAAGATGAGGATGGTCAGATGGATGAGTGACTTCACACTTCAAGATAGGATATGAAACGTGCATATACATGGAAAGGTTGGAATAGCTCTAGTGGAAGATAAGATTAGAGAGAGTCGCCTTAGATGGTTTAATCACATAAAAAGGTCTTCCGATGACCCGGTTAGTAGAGTAGATGTATTCGATTTGGTTTATGTTAAGAAAGGTAAGGATAGACCTAAACAGACTTTATTAAAAAGTACTAGAAATGGACTTTCTTTATTAGATTTAAATGATAATTTGACTCTTAAAAGGATATTGGAGAAAAGCAATTCATGTAGTCAACCCCATGCAGTAGGATAAAGGCTTAATGTTGTTGTTGGTAATGATGAATATTCTATTAAAGAGGGTATTAGTGTTAGTAGCGATAATGAATGTGATGATGCTCTATAGGTGTTGGGTCAACAAGTGGTGGCTCAATATCCTTATTTTTTATATTTAAAAAATTATATACTATATTTTTCTATTGGCAATTTGAGTGCTTAATATATTGTTAAAAGATACAAAAAAAATATTAAAAATAATTATAATTAAACCATATTATGTTTTAAAGTTCATTAAACTTAAGGTTATAAATATGATATTATATTTCGTTATATAACTTTTTGAGATTAAAAAAACACATGAATTTTTTCAATTACACATTTTAAATTAATAATTTATAAAAAAAAATATCATATCCATGATATTTCATGTCCTACACTTTATGGCTATGTCCCGTAACCTTATCCATATTGTGGTGTATTTACATTAGGTGCCAATGTATGTGCTTTGAATGTCAACAAAATTGGTAAGATTTTGAAATAGAAAGATCATAGAAAATATAAACTATTGATAGAAGATAAAGAAATGGATGAACAAAATGTACAAGGATGATGGCACTTTGATTTTTTTTTTCCTTGTTTTTTTTTTTGTTTTTCTGGAAGGTCCAAAGCTGAAACTCAAGAATGTCAGCCCTCAAACTCACAGCCTATGTAGACACATCTTAGTAATTCAACCAATAAGACTAAACTCAGGAGACCAAATTTAAAAGTTTAAAGCAAACTGATAACTTGGTGAGAATAGCATGGAGAATCTAAAGCACTCACTTGGGTCTTTAGTTGTTTTAATCCCTGCACCACCAAAACTACAAGCAATGTCAGTGGCTCCATTCTGCTGATAATAGCTGTTAAAAGCATAAGAAGCATGAGAGGTCAAAGAATCGGGCTGAAAACAAGGCTGGCTTGGCTGAATAGCTGAACAATCAACATTTCCAGGACCACAGGCCCAGTCCAATGCATTCTTCAGGTCCTGTTCTGAAGCGTTGCTAGAAGCAACACACCATGTACCATTTGAGCCAGTAATGTTCGCCCCAGTCACAACATCAACACTACCCTTACCGGTCCAATCAAGGCTGAATATACTAGTCTGATCAGGATAAAACAAACCCCAATTTCTCTCCGATTCCAAACCCGGTTTCTTATTCTCATTGAATAATGAGAATATATAAACATCGATCTCTTCTCCTGGCTTGGCAGGAGTCCCAGTATCATTAATAACATGGCGAATCAAATTGGTATCGTATGACTGAGCATTATCAGAAGTTGCTGCAGCTTCCTTTGCTGAGCCCTTGTTAGGCCACCCGGATTCCGTAACCATAACCTTCAAAGTCCTAAAATTCAACGCCATGAGTGCAAAGTATATAGCATCCATTTGTGCATCAAACATGTTGGTGTAGACCAAACCAGTGTTAGGATCAATGACATCTGACGTCGGATTGAATAAAGCATAGTCAAGAGAAACATTTTCCGAGGAATCTCTATAAGCATAATAAGGATAAAGATCAATCATGAAAGGGGACTGATTCTCCACCAGAAATTCCAACATAGGCTTCAGAAAGAAAGCAAACTTGCTATCGAAAGCCCCAGCAGACGGCGGAAAAGACCGAAATAGCACACCAAGCGAATGAGTGCTTGACACCTTGATTCTTTTGTGCAATCCAACCTTCTTTAGAGCAGTGTTGACATTAGTCATGGCAGGAACAACGAGAGATGAGACATTGACAGGGCTTTCAGTTATCTCGGCTCCCACAGTTATGTAGGTAATTATTGTGGCGGGGTAGTAGGGGAGGATATTGGTTTTAAGCCAGGTATCAGCATTGGATTGGTACTGGGAGATGGCCAGCAAGTCTGAGTTAGGTATTCCTATCATAAGTTCAACTCCAGTGTTAGCAAAGGCCTTGAGAACCTGAATATTGGCGTCATAGATTCTAACATATTTGATTGAATGAAGCTGGATAAGCTGAGCAACTTTGTCTGGTGTTGGAAGATCATCAGCATTTCTACCGTAGCAAACACCAACCTTTCCCCCACTGCAAAGCTCTGCGAGGAAACCAGTGAGTAATTAGAAAGCAAAACTTATATCAATAAAACAAACTTGAAACAAACCCAAATGCCAGAGAGAAAAACCAAGAAATCCTGATTTTTAAAGGCGTCCAAGAACTACAAAAGGCATTCCAATAGGAGAGCATCAAAGCTACTTTATACTTTGGAAGGAGGATAGTAGAAAGCTTACCGACAAAGAAAGAAATGGCGAACAGAGGAATCAGTGGAAAGAGTCCTATTCCATTAGCCATCATTCAAGGCAAGGAAGCGAGCTTGCCCAGTTTTTGGAAAAGAATCCGCCAAAATGGCACCTTTCTTTCTCTCCTTCCCCTCTGAAAACCAAAGCTATATGCTCTTCTCGTTCTACTTCTTCTACGCTTCTTCTCCCATCTTTTTTCTCCGCTGGTGCGACTGGTCTCCTGGGAACTCGAGCACGATGGGGTCCGATTGCAGGGCAGGGAGCACATAAGGACGAAAAACAGGACGCTGTAGCAGCTGAACGCGCGGTCACGGTCACAGAGAGTGGAATGCGGACCCTTCGAGTGTCTGTCAATACGGTGTTGGGGAGGTTTATATTTTATTCCAGAAGAGAGAGATTCACGCATTATATTATAAAAATACTTATTAGAAAATTTATGTGCATATTACATAAATTTTTATTTATTTATAAATTAATTATTAAAAATTATAAATTAAATTCCATATCACTTACAATATATATAAAAATTATATAAATAAATAAGTAATTTTAATTTTTAATATTTATTTGTAAATATATATTGAGCTCAATTTATATCATCCAAGACAGCATGTTATTTTATATATTGAATTTATTCAAAAAATAAAATTTTCAATTGTATAGTTTACTTTTCTCATAAGAATCTTCGTAGATAGATTATACACCATTGAACATTTTTATTCCTAGTATTTTTTTTTAAATTCCTAATATAATTATGCCCTTTTGACTATACTATTTATCCTAAATACTTTTCTTTGGTTGAGAAAACCCCTTCAAATTCTCCATTCTTTTTATTTGCAAAGTTCACACTTAATGTGATCATTCCCTTTTGATAATGTTTTCCTTTTGTAGTTATGCCCTTTTGATTAAAATATTGCCCAATATGATCATGCACTTTTGATCAAGTCACCGTTGATATAATCACACTCTTTTGACAAGCGCAATCACAATCAGATCATGCTCTCTTAATCTTACTATCTTGATCTAAGTCGTGTTCCTTACAGAAATTCCTCTTGAGCTTAATCATATCACATTTTGTTGACTTTTGTACCTAATTGATTGTGCTTCTTTTAACTTGTTCATTATATTATATAATCATACTTTGTGATTGGAAACACTTGATTTTGAGAAAAAGGGAGATGAAATAAGCTTGTTTTTCTTACATAAGAGATTGTACTAGAAGAGATAAGAAAGATGTCCAATGAAATATAACTAATAAATCTTATCAAAACCTATGTAAAATACTCATCAAGTTACATCTTTGAAGTAAAGTCAAATCAAGACAATGTGAGTAATGTGATATCCCAAAGAGACTAGGTTTCCTAAGGTTAAAAAAACTTATGGACACCTATAAAAGTTACTCAATAAATGAAATATATCCTTATCTTAATTTAATACTGATAGTTAATCTATTATTACCATAGGACAAGTCCTGAAACTAAAAAGGCTTAAACTACATAAATGTAGGGGTGTTAATTATTGACCCGATCTTAACCCAACCTTCAAAATTTGGGTCCGGGTTGACCCATTTAACAAATGGTTTAGGTTCGTGTTTCAAATTTTGACCCATTTAAAAAATTGAGTTGGGTTTGACTCGAACCGCTAACTTGAAATTGACCCGAATTTGACTTATCCAGTCTAAATTCGTTAATCCCACCCACGGTCCCGCACATGTCCATCTTCTGTGCTGCTAGTGGCAGATCGCGCCTCACGCAGTTCCTAGTCTTGCACAGCTTGTTGCTTGCATGATCGCACCACGAGACATGATGCCCTTGAGTCCAACTTGTGTGTCCCACTTATGAGTTTTACATGCGTGTCCAGCATGTGAGCCCTATGCATATCCGGCCTACTTTTTGTATGCATCATGATCAAGTAGCTCGTGTGTGACTTACCTTGGTGCCCTTGCCTCGCATGCAACCTATCTTAATCTCACGTGCGACCCGTCTTAAGCTCACGCGCAATTCGCCCCAGTTTAGCTGTGTTGGGTCAGGTTGACCCGGGTTTGAGGCGGTTCAGTTCTGACTTCAAATTTTTGACTTGCTTGTGCAATCGGGTCAAGTTTAAGTTGAATAATTTGAGAGTGGGTCAGTTTTGGGTTAGACCCAAACCCGATGCGAAAACTTATTTTTACGCCTCTACCTAAATACTTAGCTATTTGTTCACTCACCACACACATACAAATCAAAATAATACAAGGGGAGAAATTTGAAGCAATAAACTAAAGCTTGAGATTTAAATTTTTGCAAGCAATGTAAGCACTAGAAATATATAAAGGTTTCAAATAACTTGAAATGACTCCAAATGTCTTAAATGTGGGGGAAGTCCAAGCTAAGACAAGCTAATTAGGTGGGAAGGAATAGTATAGGTATATAGGTACACCAAAAATCAAAGGGTGTTAACCCTAAGGTATGATGAGTTAATATAAAAACTTAGTCAAAAGAACATGAGAAATTCTAGAAGAGAATCAACCAAATATGGTAAGGCGAAGTATTAAAGATACTTAAAATAAATGCCACTAGCATGCGAAGTACGACCAAACTAGCATGATTCAAAAGAATTAACTCTAACAAATGCTATATGTCACAACCCAACCCAACCAAGACAGGCCCTATCATGTTGAGCTGTGATAGGAAAATCCTAAGAACTAGTTTTGTAATATTTTAGATTCTCTTCCAATATTTATTTTTAAATAAATTACATACTACAAAGAAACTAAAACATTCTAATACTAAAAATAAACTCATCCACAAGATTTTATTCATTTCATCAAAATGTATCTATATTACAGTACATGGCTACATGTAAAAGCTTATAATAAACTAGCCAACACTATATAAAAATCAAAATAGATAACTACCTATAGCCTCAAATTTAATCATGAATTGTTAATCAATAGTCTCTTTCCCCTTCCGAGATCCTAAAAATCACAAGAAAATCATAGTGAGCTACGACAGCTCAACGGACCATACAAACCAATCTAAATTTCTAAATTATTTTATTAAACATTTTGTTGAATATTTAAAAGTAGTTAAACATTGTCTAATAAATCAATATACTAGAAAATATAATATGAGCATAACACTTATCCAATTATTTAAATAACCATGCAATAGATAAATAAAATGTAATTCGTATCATAGAGTGATTTATATCATATTTTTCCCAACCCAGACAGAATCTCAAAGGATTCTTACCCCTTATTACTCCCTTTTTTGCTTATAGCACCAGAACATGTCCGTAGGCACTAGAGTTTGGATTATAGCCACCAGAACGTGCCATATAGGCACCATAATATTCTTTGACACAAATAAAATCTCAAAGAATTCTTGCCTCTTATGGCTCCAAGAAGATATAACTTAATCACATATTTACGTATATCATCATATTATAGTAGTTAAAGAGTAATTCAGGCATGTGTTGAAATTATAAAGTTTTTTTATAACGGTATGCAACAGAAAATTCTAGTAGATAAAATGCACATTTTCATAAATATAACCAAATTAACATGTATTGTATAAAACAATATTTTAATATTTTTTATAGTACTACAACACTATTTTTTAGTCCAAATAATTTTTTATTCAATTAAAATATCATAAATTTCAATACCTCTATTGTAAAATTTATAAAACAAATTTAAAATGTATATACTCATAATATCTATAACATATAAAAAGTTACACAGTGAACGTTTTATTAGTGCAAAGTTATCCGCACTTTTTTCTAAGAAAAAAAAATATATTTGATCAATAAATTAGATAAAAACTTTGTATTTTTGAAAATTGAGATAGACACAATGTGATTTACCTTGATCCGAACAATATTCTGAATTGGGCGATGGCTAAAAATGACTAAAATAGGAAAAAAATCATTTTTTATCTCCCAAAATCCTCTTCTTGCAACTTTTTCCAATCGGGTCAAAATAAGTCATTCCAGATGATGAACTTATAGGCGTAACAACTCTCCCTTCGTCAGAAAAATAGCATCCTGACATCTCAAAACTCAGATCACAAAAATAAATCAGAATACAATTGTCACATCTCATACTTTTTTTTCAAGTAGCTTCTCTTTCAACCATATTCTTCTAATGAACTTTAACTATAGGACATTGTTTACTCCTTATCTTTCTAACATCATAGGCTAGAATCTTTTCGGGTTCTTCCCAACAACTCAGAATCAGACTTACCTCAATGTCTTCAACATATATCATATTTTCAAAATTAGTTACCAATTTTATCAGAAGTGACATGTGGAACATATTATGAATTTCTAACATATGATATAAAAACTATAATATTTAGGGAACTTTCTCAATCATTTCAAAAACTTTAAATTATTCAGCATACATTGGACTCAACTTCACTTCCTTGTCAATTATGTTAATGCCTTTAATTGGTATGATCTTCATATATATATAATCTCCTACCTGAAATTTTACAGCCCGATGCTTAGCTTTAAAATACTGGTATTTCTTGTCATGTACAACCTTCAATTTGTCTTTAGTCAAACAAAACTTTTCAATAGCATCATCAACTAAGGCCGACCAATAATTTGTCTCTCACCCATCTCTATCAAAGTCAAAGGAATCCTGCACTTCCTACCATACATAGTTTCGTATGGAGCCATACTTATACTTGACTGAAAATTATTTTTATAACCAAACTTGATCATAAGAATGTAGTCTTCCCACCTGCCACCAAAATCAAGAATACAGAGACTAAAAAAATGCTTCATTACTTATATGTCCTCTCGGATTGTCCGTCTATCTGCAGATGAAAAGTCATATTGAAGTACAATTTTGTTCACATACTTTGTTGAATACCTCTCAATAGTTTGGAGGTAAATATGCCATCATTATAATAGACTATAATATTTAGTATTCATGCAAATTGATGATCTCACACATATATACCCGATCTATTTATAGAATTAGATTATCATATCAGAGTAAAATGAGTAAATTTGTCAATAGATCAATGACAACCCAAATAACATCATATCTTTATCTCGACCTAGGAAAACCAATAGTAAAATCCATAGTCACCTCTTCCCACTTCCACTCTGAAATGGGTAATAACCACAAAAGACCTCTCAATTGCTAGTGCTCTGTCTTCACTAAATGATAGGCTTCACACTTTGATACAAAATCTATAACATCCTTCTTCAATCCACGCTACCAAGACATGCCTTTCAAATCACTATACATTTTACTACTTCATGGGTGAATAATATAGCCTAAATAGTGAGCCTCATGCAAAATCTCTCTCAGATGGCCAAAAATAGGAACATATAGTCTATCCTTGAAGAAAATAATACCATAATCAAAAACTCATAATTAAGAGTTCTTACTAGATATTATCCTGTTAATCAACTTCTAACACTCTGTATTTGACTTCTAAGCTTCCTGAATCAGTTCTTACAAAGATGGATGAATAATCATTGAAGCCAACATATCATAATCCCTCTCAATAAATGAAATCACTTCAAAATGTAATCTCTCTATATCCCATATCAAAGATTCATAAGAAGTAAGTTGAAGAAATGAAACTCTAGAAAATTTTCTGATCAAAGCATCTACTATAACATTAGCCTTGCTAGGATGATAGTGAATAGTCAGATCATAATCTTTGATCAACTCAAGTCATCTCCTTTGCCTCGATTTTAGATCTCTCTGAGTGAATATGCACTTCAAACTTTGATGATCAGTGAAAATTTTACACCTGACTCCGTATAGTTAATACATCCAAATATTAAAAGAAAGTACAATAACAACCAACTCTAGATCTTGCATCGGATAATTCCTCTCATGTGGCTTCAAATATTTGGAAGCATAAGCTATAATTTTACCATGCTCATCAAAACATATCCCAAACCTCTCTTTGAAGCGTCATTTAATACCTGAAATCCTTCGGTACCAGTTGGAAGAGCCAAAATTAGAGCAAAGTCAAATAACCCTTCAATCTCTAGAAATTAGCCTCGCACTCCTATATATAAGCTACTATTTTATGAGTGATTCTTGTCAGAGGTGCGAAAATCATAGAAAATGCCTTCATAAATTTTCTGTAATATTTATCCATACCCATGAAACTGCATATCTAAAACATAGTAGTAGGCATTGGCAAATAAGTGACTGCCTAAACTTTCTAGTGATCAATAGAAATACCTGCACTACTCACCATATATCCCATAAAAGAAATAATTCTCTTCCAAAACTCATATTTGGAGAATTTGGCATATAATTGATACTGCCTCATAGTCTCTAATACAATTCTCAGATACTTGGCGTGTTCTTCCTCAGAAGAAGAATAAACTAGAATATCATCTATGAAAACAATCACAAATTGGTTTATATAATCTCTAAAAACTTTGTTCATCATATCTATAAAATGGTTGGTGCATTCATCATCCCAAATGATATGACTTAGAACTCATAGTGTCCATACTTAGTACTAAAAGCTGTCTTCATCACATCAACCTCTCTTTCCTTCACCTAAGAGTAACCACATTGTAAATCAATATTTAAGAATATAGAAGATCCTACAAGATGATTGAACAAATCATCAATCTGTGGCATATGATACTTATTCTTGATAATGACTTTATTGAACTCATTGTAGTCAATGCACATACACATCGTACTATCCTTTTTTCTTTATAACTAGAATAGGCGCTCCTCACGGAGACACACTAGGATAAACAAATCTCCTGTCAACTAACTCTTGAAGCTCCTTATGTGTAATCCTATATGAAACTTCAAAAATTAGGGTCATACCCAAAAATATATTAATACAAAATTCTATGACTATGTTTGGAGGTAAATTGACTAACCCCTCTAGAAATACATCTTAAAAATCATTTACTATAAGGACATAAAAAAGAAGACCAAAATCTATGCTCAAATCATGAACTGATACTAGAAATACCATGCAACCATTCTTCCACAATGTATCTACCTTTACAGTAGAGATCAAACAAGATAGAACTCCTCTAACTCCTTAAAATATGCACCTCTCATTGCCTAAAAATAATATAACTTAATTCTTCAAGCAATCAATCTGAGCCTCGTACCGACTTAACTAGTTCATATCCAAAATTGTAAAGTTTTCTATAACGATAGGCAATAGAAAATCCTACTAGATAAAAATGTACATTTTCATAAAATAACAAAATTATAATGGATTGATAAAATAATATTTCAAAACTTTTATTGTACTATAGAACTATTTTTTATAGTTCAATTAAGTTTTTATTAAATAAAAATATCAAAAATTTTAAAACCTTTATTGTAAAAATCTAAAAACAATATTCAAAATATGTATCATAGTAATATTTATAACATATAAAAAGTTACTCAAAGAAAATTTTACTATTGCAAAGTTAAATGCATTTTTTTGCTAATGGAAATAGAAATTTGATTGATAAATTAGATAAAAACTTCTTGTTTTTAAAAATTGAGATAGGTATAATGTAACCTGCCTCGATCTAAACAATATTATGAATTGGGATGATAGCTAAAAATGACCAAAAATGGCTAAAAATCCTCTCTTTTTCTCCATAAATCCTCTTCTTACATCTTTTTCCAATCGAGCCAAAAAAGTTCAATCCAAATGTTGAAACTACTATGGGTCTTCAAAAGGATTCTACTGGTGGGGAATAGAATATAAAAGGTATGATCACACTATCCCGTAGGATAAAATAGTCATAGTTTTTTACACTTTACGCAAGCATGCCAATGAGAAAGCATATGGGAATTAACCATGGAGGATAGTGGCTTTTGTCTGCACACCTCTATGTGTAATTGTATATAACCAAAGAATCATGAGATTTCCCCCATCCAATACATCAGCTTAAATGAGGTTTATTTGATATAGGTGTTAGTTTCCCATGGGCGTAAGCTCTCATAGTTAATTACATCTTAGGGCTCAGCTTAAGAAAACTCTTGATTAAGGACACTACACTATTCTCTTTGAGAGTTTAGGATATTAGATAATTTCTAGGCTTTTCAATCCAAAGGAAGATAGGTTCAACTAGGCTAATCAACATGCACGGATCATACAATCACTCGGCTAGACTAAAGTAGAGAAATCTAAAGAGATTATATTATACTCCATAAATGCATGAGAGAAAGATGGATGTGACATCATCTATGTGACGAGGATAGGTGAAATTTATAGCCTCTAAATGATAGAGACCTTACCCACTGATAAGGCATATAATGGTACACTAATACTGCTAGCCTTCGATCATAGATCTACAAAGGACGTAATACTTTACACCTTGTACTAACACCCATGATCTAACTAATGCAATGTAATCTGATCTTATATCTTTGTTGAAAGAAAGTCAGCTAAACCACTTAAACTCATAAAAAGTCATGATATCCAGTCTTTATGAAATATAAATAGGTGGTTGTATTTTTGGAATTAAGTCCAATATTTAGAGAAATCTCTAAGTGACCTTATACTTATAAATAGTGTTATGTGTTTAAGACTAACATAATTTTATCTTGATTTTAGCTTGTTTCTAATACAATGCATACTAGTCAAAACATCTTAATTATAAATGCTTAAAATTTTAAAAAAGACTTATAGAATAATTTTTTAGATAATTAGGCTTCTCCAAATTCCACACCTCATTCTCATAGGTTAGATTATCTGAACTCTACTCTCAGGCAATGAATCATTTAAATAAAGGAAAGAAGAATACATTAATATACATGCGACCAGAGATGTCCTCTAATAAGATATCCTAATGAAAAGAAATTTCCTATAAGGGACTTCCTTTTCTTTTTGAATCCCTAATATTTTTTATTAAAATATCTCATTTTACATACTTTCAAAACTATTTAAATCAAATTACATTTTAAAAAAGAAAAAGATTCTATACTCCTACACACTATAAGTAATTTATATAGAATTCACAATCATTGAAGTCATAGAATAATCATCCATTCCTTTTTAACTGTAAATTATAGGCTTGGTCATGCTTTTCTTATTATTAAGGGGTTAAGCATCTAGAACATATACAAAATATTTTATTATCTCAAATCATTACTAATTTAATGTCCTTTACATAGCTCTACATAAGCATGATCAACTGTAAAAAATCTCGTGAGCATCTAGATCATTCCTATCCTAAGGATAATCTATCATCCATCACATTAGAGAGATAAAATAGTAATTATCACATAAATCTAACAAAACAAACAACAAATCAACCAGCACATATTTCACATGCATATCGCCACATAACAAAAATAGAAAGAAAAAACCAGCCTAATTTAAAGCTAGAAGTCATGTCTTAACAAAAGTCTATATAATAGTCTGTGTGATTTGGATATGTCATAAATAGGATAATTTATTTAAAATTACTTTTTATTCTGACTTGTTAAAGGTCAAAGGAAAACTTTTATTCTAGTTTAAATATTAACATCTTAATATTCATTTTAAAGATTTATTTTTGGTGTTTAATGATTACTATATTTGTTGTTCATCAGGACCGTGAGATTTATTTCACCCTTCTTATGGCTAACTTAATAGCCTCATAGGCCCGGGTTACCCAATAGTAATCAATTTTATTAGATTAGTTTAGTTAGTTGGAAATTAAAGGTAGATTAATTGATTTTAAATGGTTGATTTACTACTTGATTAAATTTTAGGTTAATTATTAGATTTTAAAATTTCAAGCTATATTGAACATTAAATTAGTCTTTTATTTTAATCATTAATAAATTATTAACTTTTATTTTGTTTCAGAAACTTAAGTTAAATTTAAATTGTTAATCTTTAGCTTTACTTTATCTTCATTCAATTTTAAAGATATTCTAAATTATTATGATGAGATTGAATTATTTAATGAATTGGAATTTAAGTTTTATGAGTCTTTTCATTTTAAAATATTTTAGTTTAGATTTGTTCTCATTTTTTTAATTCATTTTTATAACTCTTAAATTTAATTTTATTTTTAATTAATATTCAATTAAGGAGTGATTAATATGTTAATTAGATTTAGTTCAAGCTTATATTTAAATTCTACCTTTTAGTGGTTATGCTCGTTAGTTATGGTTGATTGGTGAATGTTAAGCATAAATTTTCACGCATTTTTTATTTAGATTATTATCGATTCATTGGAAGTTTTCGATTATTGATTAATTATCACTTATGATTAATTGTGCTCAAATTAATATATATTAATCATATGATAAGGTGTAACTAGTTTTTTATGTTTGAGTATTTCTTTTCTAAAGGGAATATGCATCCTAAGTATAAGTTTTTTAAGATTCATCCTTAATTTTTGTTCTTAAATGTCACTAATATTGTATATGATGGAAAATGTTGTTATTAACCCTTTGGACATACGTGTACATGTAAATGGATTTTGGGTTTTATAATAAATAAAAGCAATCTAGTAAAATGAAGTTGCTACAAGGACCTAAGGTTGGGGGATCATGCAATCAAGAGGCTCCTAAGGGCTTCCAAGTTTTAAGGAAACTTACAACACTGAGGCTAATGCCCGGTGGTTTCGCCCACAACACCCCCTTTCAAAATGAATGGGTGCGATTGATGTCCGAATATGTTATCCAAGTTCCTTCATCTAAGTAGCTCCAACAACTCCTTGTCTATTGTTTTCCAATATTTTATCGCAAAACATAGAAAAGAAACAAATATTATATTAGAGCATGTTAATATTTAATATCCAAATAATTAAAATAAATGCAATTAAATAAAAACATACCTTTTTTGAGCTTGTACACAGGCTTTGTTGTTTGCCTCTTGAAATTTTTGGTTTTGAAAGCATTTCATATATATTTCCAAGATTCTCACCAAGGCATAAGAAGAGAGAAGTAGTAGAGAAAGAAGGGAGAGAGGCAGAGAGAGAGAGAGAGAGAGAGAGAGAGAGAGAGAGAGAAAGAGAGAGAGAGAGGTAATAGGGAAAAGAAAAAGAAAAAAGAGAAAGCTCTTCTTTCCAAAATTCTCCCACACTTCAACTTTCAAACACCTTCCAAACAACTCACTCTTCTCATGAAGAATGCAAAACAACACTCTACCTCCTCCTCCCAACCATCACATGAAACATTGCAAATCACCTTAGACTCACTTTCATCACAATGAGTAACGAATACATATGATAAATTTTACAAGAGATCCCAAATTCCTCTCCAATCAACTCATAACTAATGAAGTATAGAAAAGATACATTTAAGGGTTACAAGTATAGTTATAAAACACATGCCAAGTCACCTCCTCATTCTCATCATAGCCATTACAATGAAACCATACATACTTGAGAATGAAAATTGTAACAACTATATTATTTCATATCAAGAAACAAACAACAAACTCATTTTAATGTCGAAATCCAACACTCACAAAAAAGAGGATTTGATGCCTTTTGCTCTCTCCCAAGTTTAAAAAAAAAAAATTCTAACTATTTCAACACAATTTCTAATTGATTCTAAACAAAATTCTTATTTGAAACATGATATACTATGAAGACTTTTCAACCAAAATTGCAAACAATACTTTTCACGTAAAAAAGAACTCACACAAGTAGAGAAGAACCAATATTTGAGAAAGCATAAAGGTACTTCAAAATCCACCAACTCTTTATAGTTAAATATGCTTCCAACTATTTACCCTTTCAAATCTATCCTTTGAGCCAAATGCAAATGAGGGAAAGAAGGTTTTAATGGAAGCTTAATCTATCTCAAAAGAACTCAAAAGATTTTTTAACACAAAGCTCAAGAATTCTTCCTAAAGTTAAAAGAAAATTATATAACAAAAGGCATGCAACCTATAAATACCATCAATTTTGTTCACAAACATGAAGGAAATAAAGTTTAGAAAACATGCTCTCTAACATGTCTTAAAAAGGCTTATTGGAGAACAAAGATTATGAAAACATTCATGTATATTTCCAACAATTTGATACATTTGAAAAATAAACACTAAACTGCAAGATAAGTTAGGAAAGATTATGTTCACTTTCTTAGACGGACTTTGCATGCCTTAAGAAACCTCTCATCTTAATGCCCCCAATTTTCCAAGAAAGAAATCCAAGAGTGAATGAGCAAGAAAGAAATATAAATGCTTAAAGAAAACCTTCAAATCATCTCTTCTCAAACTAACACATTCTATTTATGAACATTCAAAACCATGAACACATACTTTTTTTTTTTTTTGAATACTTATATACAATCATTTGAACTTCATATCAATTTAAAATTGCTGCTGAAAGTTACAAGGCTCAAAACTTATGTTACCAACAATAGTCTTATCCAACGTCATTTCCAGTCCAATGCCCTTTCATTCTTTCCAAAGTTCAAGACCATGAGTGCAAAACACACAAAAACATATTGATATGAGTAAAGAGGACCGGCAAGGTGATGGATATACACAAATCATACGAGAGCTCATTAATGTAAAATTTGTAATAATGCATAAAGGCTTACTTCCATAGATGAAACTCAAATTTGATGTATATGATAAAAGGAAGCAAAAAAAAGAGAAGAAAACATAACTATCCCCTCTTCCAAAACATAAAGTCACTTCTACACAACTATTAATCTTTCTAATAGAATATATGAATAAGGTATTTGAAGTAAATAGTGTGAGCATATGTTATGGAACGAATGAAGTGTAATAAAGATTGTCATGGGCCTACTCACACTGGATATTCATCTCATTAAAATTCCAAACATACATATTCATTGAAGTATGAACATGAGTGAAGGGTTTTGGACTGGTAGTTCCAAAGCCCGATCTGATCTCTTATGAAAAGCATTTTGAGCTTTGGTATGAGGATAGATTAGGGTTCTTTGTTTCCCTAAGGGCTTCTTTCTCTTTGGTTTTATTCTTTTTTTATGGATTTTGCGAATGATATTCCTCTGTTTCCTGCGATTAAAACCCTAGAACCCTCATATGGGGTTTTGCTGGATAGTAAGAAACCTTGGAATGGAGTGTTGACATCTTGTCAGACTTCTTAAAAAAACTTTTCTATTTCTTTTGTTCAATCTTTAGATAATCTTGCTCATTTTTCTGAGGTTGATGTCGCTAAAGTATCAGAAAAAAGGGGATTAACTTTAGTTGGTTATTCTTTGGAAAAGAGACCTTACTTTGAAGCATTACATACGATAATGCTTAAAACTTGGAAGTTGAAAGGAAATTTAACTCTTCTTTCTTTAAGTGAAGGATTTTTCTTAATGAAATTTTCTTGTTTTGAAGATTTTGACATGGTCTGGTATGGAGGGCCATGGTTCTTTTTTGGTAAATCTTTTATCTTGCGTTTGTGGTCACCTTTATTTAGGCCAACGCGAGAGGAAATTGTTGAATCTTGAATAGGTTGTTAAACCTAAGATAATATCCCAATGCTAATTAAGAGGGGGAATGAACTGGTAATTTTAAAAATTCTCTTGGATTTTAAAATTTGAAACCAGTTGATGATTCATAGCAAGTTAATTGATGTTTTTTTAAAACAATTTTTTCAACCACAAAATAAAAATTGCAGTAAGCAGCAAAAATTTTAACAACATAAAGATTTATAGCGGTTCAGTCAAACATGACCTATATCCACTCCCTGAAGACTCCCTCTTCAGGTATTGCACTATTACCAAAGTGACTCTCCTTTTGCCCCCACAACAAGGCGGAGAAGCCTTTATAAAACTCTCTTCCACGAATCCCCGGTGAGGTAGAGAATCATTATCCTTTCACACTCTCCAAGTGTAGATAGAGAACCTTCTTCCTTTCATACCCTCTAAGTATAGGCCAGGCAGAGTACCTTCGATTGTTCACACTCTCCAAGTATCAAGAAAGAACCGTCATCCTTTCACACCCTCCTAGTGTAGGCAGAGAACCTTCGACTGTTTACACTCTACAAGTGTCGGCAGAGACCATGATCTTCTTCAAAGATTTTCTCACGAGCAATCTAAAAAGATAAGAGAAAGAGTTAAAAATATAAATCACATAGATATCCTTACCTTTGAGTAATTTTGTGAACTCTTCACACTCCACTAGTAAGAAATCTCTCTCAAACACTCTCTCCTTCAATTGCCCTTGAAAAATCATGAAGACAATATATTTTACGTCAGTTCTTAATGGACCTTTTATATAAAAGACATGAAAAATCATCCAGAAAATTAAAATTTTTAATTTTGAGCATACACGATCGTACAATACGATCAAATTTTGTACGAACGAATAATTCAAATACTGTTGCGTACGATCTTGTTGTGAATCGGTACGAAATCATTTCATTCTCGATCATCGTCTAGTACGAACCAAGTTTGTCTAGGACGAATAGTTAGAAAATTTCAAAATTCATTAGTACAAAATGTCGGGATGAAATGGGACCTCACATTTTTTTACTCTAGAAGGCATGCACGAACTGAGTTCGTATAGTACAATCCATACTTAGAAAAATTATTTTTATTCCACATGGAACCCGAGAAGATCATAATCATAAAAGCATGTACGAATTGAGTTCGTACAGTACGATCCATATTTAGAAAAAAATTTTTTATGCGACCTAGAACCCGAGAAGATCGTACTCGTGAAAGCATGTACGAACTGGATTAGTACATTACGATACATAGAAAAATTATTTTTCCGTGACTTGGAACCCGAGATGTTCGTACTCGTGAAAGCATGTACGAACTTGGATCATCCCGTACAATCCATACTTAAAAAAAATTGCATTTCTGTTCGTTCAACTGCTCATCGAGGAAAATAACTGACCAAATCGTCCCATACGAAGTGATATCGTACAGTACGATCAGTTTAAAAAATATGAATTTTAAACTCTCCTCCACTGTGTGTGTGCTTAATTATTCAATAACAATCACACTCTCTCAGACTCAATAAAATGAAAAATATAGACTTCAATTATAATAAACTCTAAACTAATCTTGATTTGAAGTCTTTAACAATCCGGAGTATGATTTCTTTGAAATATTAGTACACACAAGAGAAAAATAATTCTTTCAAAATATATTTAAGAGAAGTAATAATCAAATCAATAATATTTAGAATCATATAAAATATATTTGTTGCATGAATATCAAACATACAAAATTAAGTAGCAAATATCTCAATAATCTTCCCCTTTTTTATGATGGCAAAATAATTCTTATTTGAATAAAATTGAAAATCCTAAATTTCTCCTTAACTCCCCCTAAATGAATAAGTAT
The DNA here is from genome assembly GCF_001605985.2 of Dendrobium catenatum. NCBI lineage: Eukaryota > Viridiplantae > Streptophyta > Magnoliopsida > Asparagales > Orchidaceae > Dendrobium > Dendrobium catenatum. The sequence continues at coordinate 471,542 of NW_021319872.1, read as the reverse complement.
GTGAATATAAAAAATTTTTTTATTAATAACAAATCAATTTTTTTAATTTTTCATAAAACTCATAAAACACTTCTAAATAAAAAAAATAAAACAACTCTAACGAACATTAAAATGCAAAAATCAAATGCAAACAAATAATATTTCTCTCTTTTTGACAACAACAAGAAGAAGGCATAATAAAAATAAAAAAAATGTAAGAAATCATATGAGAAATCTTTGATAATTGAGCTTGAAAGATATTGAATTATAATTGCAATAATAAAATTAATGTTTATTAAAGAAAAATAAAGACTCATAACATTTAAATTAAAATATAATATAGGCAAGATAAATATATCAAGATCATGAAACAATTTAGACAAATAGATAAGGAGAATTATTATTGAAAGTTCGTTAGGGAGGTTAAGCCCTATAGAACTGGCCCAAGCTAACCAAGAGGGGGGTAAATTG
>NW_021319872.1:443897-470992 GCF_001605985.2 Dendrobium catenatum | reverse complement strand
CATCCTGGCCGATCCTACGATCGTCCAGGATGATATGATCGTATCAATCATCCTTAATTACTCCCTTGATTTTCTGATCAATTAAGGCATAATTTGTGAATATCATCCAGGCCGATCAAGGATCGTCCTGGCCGATAATTTAAAAATACAGTATACCTTAATTGTCTATGGCGGCAACTTCTTTTTGTTTTGAGCTTATCGTCCTGGCCGATACACGTATCATCCAGGCCGATATGTTAATGACGGCTGCCTTAATTAAGAATCCTTATTTAGACTTTCTATTTTAAGCCTGTCGTCCAGGCCGATAACAAAATCGTCCTGGCCGATATGAGTAAAAATAGAAATTCTAAGTCTCTCAAGTGTGTGTGTGAAGGGTTACTTAGCATCAGTCTCTTTGACCATTTCAAGTAGACTCAAGAAGTGAAACAATAAAAGTACATATTGACTTAACCCTAAACCTACGCAATCCTGAACTGGCTTTGTCTTGTTCGTCCGATCTTCGATTCCTGAAAAGTTAGAAGCAACAAGCAGTCCAAGAGAAATAGTGTTTGTCAATCATCAAAACATAAGCCATGAAAATAGATTTGCAACAATTATAAAAGTGAAGAAATGAAGATTAATTTAAGTCAATTTTTAATATAAAATATAATTGAACATTATATTAATTTGAAATTAAAAATTAAAAGATAGAAAAAAAAACATTATCAATACACTTATTTGGCGACATTGTGTATCTTTTAAAATATTTGTGGCTCACTTTGTGCATCTTTTTATATTTGAGCTAATTTTGTGCCTCTTTTTAATTTGCAAACCATTGTGCATTCTTTCAATTTTTATATATTTGTAAATTACTCCAATTTTTTAATTGATCTTTTCAAAATTAATAATATAAAAAGTCAAACTTCTCTAAGTACAAAAATAATTATATTGAAAAGAGAAAAAAAGATATTAAAATAATAATAATAATAATATTAAAATTATGTATGCCTAAAAAGAACATGAGATTGATAGCCTTAACTTAATCAAGTTATAAATTAAATTATATTTTTGAAAAATTAGATTTTTTAATGAAATTAATTTTTGTATTGTTGTTCATATTATAATACTTTTTTAGATCAATTAAGTCAGGATTATCATATAGGCAAAATAATATTTCAAAAGAAGAACAACATCAACTAAGATAAATAAGATATTTTTTATTGATATCAATATGAAGATCTAATACAATAAAGCACATATGTTATCAATATCATCTATCTCAAAACAAGATAACATAATAACATCAAAGGTCTAAAGCAAGACAAGTACAAAAAATACTAAATAAACACAAGTATAGAAACTACAGAAATCATCACATCACATCTCTAAGGACTCACAAAGACAACATACAAGAAGTACATCTATAAATTTAAGGGGCCTTGGTATGGAGGAGGTGGCTGATTGAAGATAGAAAAATAGCTATTCATCATAACTACGTTGGTGTTCACTGAGTCGAACTGACCTCTAATCCAACCCATGTCCTATTGATACTATGCATCCTGCTGATTTAGATGAGTCTAAATTTGATCAAAGTGCTGATCAAAATGACTCTCTAGTCGGTCAAAGCGCTGGATCATCTTCTGAAAGTTAGGTCCATGAGCAGGTGCAAGTGTAGGTGCTAGTGCTCATGCTCCCACTTCTCCCTCAAAATCCTCACTTGTATTATCACCTTTTCTAAAATGTGCTCGAAATGAGGCATCAATAAAGTAGATAGGCAATTCAAGTAGAGGATCAAGATGAAGAAGATTATACTTATTCTCAAGGATATAGGTCACTAGGTATCCTAAAGCAATATTATTCTTCCTCTTATATGAGATATATCCTATTTTAGAAAGGCCATGAATATAGTCAATAATAAGTTAGGCTTCATTTATAGGTTGACTAGTCATGATAAAACAAGTAACAGTGGACAAAAGAGGAGTAATGTTAATGTGATCACTAGCTTTAGGAATAATAGAGGTTCTAAGGACACGCTGAATGTTCGTTGCATTTTGGTTCAAGGAATAGACCCTAGGCAAATGACATACTTGTTAAATCCCTCTAATAAATTTCTTTATTTCAGTCTAGTTAAAATCAGATGTAGAAGTCAAAGTGTGGGCTCTAACTCCTTGAGTTCTTAAATGTAAAATAGTTCTCAAATCTTCCTTAGTCATTTCTACCTTTTTCTTAAAAACAAAAGATCTGATCCTACTCTCATCCTCACTAAATGACATGTTTGCCAGAAAGTAGTAAAATATTTCTTTATTAAAAGCATGAATCAAGGTAAGGATAAAAGCAAATTGAGTGGTAATGAAAAGAGGCATCACTTGGAAGTGGATATCCTCTTGAAGCAGGATTCTAGGAGTAATTTTGGGAAAAATAAACCTAAGGAAAGAATCTTCATATGCCTTAGAAAGAAAGTTGTCGTCTCCACTCCTGGAAGACGATCCCTTAGTGAGTCTACCCCTCTTGCTAGAACTGACCATTGCTAAGTTGAGAAGGATTAGAAGAGGCTATTGAAGTGAATGAAAATGAATTCTAAAGCCCTTTTATTTAAAAAAAAAAAAGATCTTTCGTACGTACGAAAATGGGTTCATATTATACGATTGATGGTTCGTACATCACGAAATAAATTTTGTATGTACGAACGAAAACGTTCAAAATGAAATGACTTTTCGTAATCACACAAGTTACAAGGTGTCTTTTCGTATAAGCTTTTTGACCAGACGATCATACAAATGAAAAGGTGTTCATCCGGGACGATCAATTATTTAAGATTATTTTAAAGGTGGTTAGGTTCATCCCTCACACGAAATGACACGTGATTCGTATGTATGAACTACAGGTTTGTACATATGATAGTTTATAATAATTGATTCTGCCTGTATAATTGTCTACATGCGTATAGACAAAGTAATACAAATCATCCAGGATGATATAAATATTGCATAGTACGATATATATTAGAAAATTAAAACTTTACATAATCAGTTCAAAACAACAATCGATATGATATAAAATTCGTACATGACGAAAATAATTTCATAAAGTATGAATAAAACACTTAAAAAAATTCGCACGATCGAACAGAAATAAGAAATTTGATGTGAAAATATTTCAAAATCACACAAAACATAAAAACAAAAAAAGAAAATTACAAAACACAAATAAGCACGTTAAATACAAAAATAAAAAACACAAAAAGACACATATCAAGTTTGTAGAAAATTTTAATTAAGAATTAAGATCAATCACACCAAGTCTTATTCTTGATGTGCTAAAAGTATCAAAGGCTAGTGGTTTTATAAAAATATCTACAAGTTGATTTTTAGTTGAAATATAGTTCAGTTCAATTTCTCCTTTGAATACATGATCACTTATGAAATGATGCCTTATATTAATATGTTTGATTCTATAATATTTAATAGGATTTTTAGAAATGCAAATGATACTGGTGTTATCACAATAAATTAGAATTGTACCTATTATAAATCTTATATCAATCAACTATTATTTCAACCAAATAACTTATGCCACACAACTTCCTAAGGTAATGTATTCAGCTTCAGTAGTAGATAGGGTTACAGAATTCTATTTTCTACTAGACTAAAAAAACTAAAAAAATTTCTATAAATTGACAAGTTTGAGAAGTACTCTTTCTATCAACCCTATAACCTGCAAAGTCCAAATCTGAATATCTAATTATTTCAAATAAAGAGCTAAACTTAGGATACAAAATCTCTATATTTTGAGTTCCCAAGAGATATCTCAAAATCCTTTTTAATGGTATCAAATGTGATTCTTTTGGATCTGATTAAAATCTAGCACACAAATAAACATTGAACATAACATCAGGTCTGTTAGCAGTCAAGTAAAGCAAAGATCTAATTATTCCCCTAAATTTCTTTTGATCAATAGAATTTGCCTTTGGGTCCTTATCACACTGAATTGAGGAACTCATAGGTGTACTAACAATTTTAACATTGTCTATTTCATATTTTTTAAGGATGTTCTTAACATACTTCGACTGACTAAGAAATATTCCTTCCTCAATTTGCTTAATGCTAAAACCTAGAAAGTAACTCAACTCTCTCATTAGACTCATCTCAAATTCTCTACTCATTTTTTAAAAAAATTTATCACAAAAAATTTTATTTGTAGATCCAAAGATGATATCATCAACATAAATTTGTACAATGAGTGGTGTCCACACTTCTTTTTTCAGAAGATCTCTCATGTAGGAAAGTACTTAATATCTCATACTAATCCCTATGTGCTTATTTCAATCCATACAATATCTTTTTCAATTTAAAAACATGATTTAGGTATTTTGAATTTTTAAAATCTGAAGGTTGTTTAACATAAACATCCTCTTGAATCGCCCCATTTAAAAAGACACTTGTAACATCCATTTGAAATAATTTGAATCCTCTAAAATAGATAAAGACTAACAAAACCCTAATTGCTTCAAGTCTCGCTACAACAGAAAAAGTCTCCTTAAAATCAATCCCTTCAATCTGATAATACCCCTTAGCCACTAATCTAGCCTTATTTCTAACAATAACTCATGAGTCATTAATTTTATTCTTGAATACCCACTTAGTTCCAACAACACTTTGATCCTTTGGCCTTGCAATAAATTTCTAAACTTTATTTCTTACAAATTAATTTGATTCTTCTTGCATTACTAAAATCCAAAATTTATTCAAAAGTGCTTGATTTATATTTGTGAGTTCTATTATTGAAATAAAGATAGAATGATTGACTTCTTTATTTAGTCTACGCCTAGTCCAAACATACTCATTGAGTTCACCTAAAATTAATTCATTAGGGTGGTTTTTAGAAAATCTTAAATCTCTAGGTAACGGGTTTTCTATCTCCGAATTTTCGTCCAAATTAATTTTCTCAATCTTTTGGGAGTTATTTTCTATTTCATCCTCTTACAAATTTGGCTCTTCCTGAAATTATAAGATTTTCCAAGAAGGGGCGGTGAATTGGATGTTTAAAAACTTTTTTAATGAAAAGAAATATCTTTTCATAACTTTATGTGGAAGCAAATTTCATTCACAATAAAAAGATATATTATTAATTTCACCCATGCAGTTAATCGCAATGAAAAATAAATACTAAAATAATAAAGAAAAAATACACCAGATTTATAGTGGTTCGGTCAAACCTTGACCTACGTCCACTCCCCGAAGACACCCTCCGAGTATTACACTAAACCTTTAGTGATTCTCCTTTAGCCCCCACAGCTAGGCGAAGAAGCCCTTACAAAATCACTTCCACCTTTCCTGGTGCGGCGGACGAGTCGGGTTGACACTAAAGAGATCTTCTTCTTCCCAAAACTTCATTCAAGATGAACCTTGAATCTTATGGTACTGAGGTGCAAGCTCACTAGAGCAATCGTGTGAAATCTCCTTCACACTCTCTTGAAATCCCCTCCAAGGATCTTCTCCCTCTCTCAAACTCCACCCTTTCCTCTCTCCCTTTCAAGTTCTCTCTTCAACTTTTCTCTAGAAAAATGAAGCTTCAATGGATGCCAAATAAACTCTTATGAAATCTTATGAGAGTGCTTAAATAGAGGGCTAAAAAAACCTAAAAAAACTCAATTCACCCGTCAAAGATCGTACCGTACGATTGCAAGATCGTCTAGTATGATGTGCAGAAATTGACATATTAGTATTGTACAATGTCCAGTCAGTACTGTACGAACAGTTCAATTGCCTGTTCGTACAGTACGAAGTCTAGTATAATGTGCTGTACGAACAGTTCAAAAAAAAGTAATTTGTCTAGGACAAAATATGGGACGACCAAGATCGTCTCTATTGATCATACAATATGATCTAATTCGTATAGTATAATCAAAATATAAAAATTAAACTATTTTGATTGAATAATCACAGGATTAAATCAGATAAAATTTTAAACTTCATGCAGTACGATCATGATCGTATAGTTTGATTAGAATAACTTTTTGAATTCAAAATTTTGCTTAATTTAATGAATGGTGGGCTTTCTAATTATAATAAATCATCCAATATGATGTAGTGTTTGTACTGTATGATTACTTATATTTCAAAAAAAAATTCAGGAAAATAAAATATTTTAATCAATTTTTGTTACATTACATCTTACAGTACGATACAGATCGTATAATATGATGTACAAAAAAATTAAAGTATTTAAAATCATTTTTTGCTCCCTCTGTGTGTGTGTAAGATCAACAAACTAGCATACATCTTTATAAGACTCGACTCAAGAAATGAAAATTACGAACTTATTTAATATAACTAATTCTACATAATCTTAAGTCTTGAATCTTTAAAGAATGGTGTATGGTGTACCTGCAATATTAGTAAACACACAAATGAATATGCACTACAAACACTAGGAGAAATAAAAGATTAATCAATATTATTTATTATCATCAAAATCATAAACTCGGAAGCCCGAGTTGCAACACTTCCAAAATTTCAGATTCATCAAATACAACATATGTGGTCTTCTCAATTACCAAAGTTCTTTTGTTAAATATTCTATAAGATTTTCTTATACTAGAGTATCCAAGAAAACTTTATTCATCTGACTTTGGATCAAATTTTTCTAAGGTAGATTTTCCATTATTACGTATAAATACCTTATATCCAAAAATATGCAAATGTGACAAATTAAGTGTTCTCCCCTTATGAAGCTCATAGAGAATTTTGTTAAATTTGATTTGATGTGCACCCTATTCAGAACATAACATGCAGTGTTAACCGCTTCAGCCCAAAAAATTTACGAAGTAAATATTCTGCCAACTTGGCTCAAGCGACTTCAATTAATATTATGTTCTTTCTTTTGACTACCCCATTCTGCTGAGGGGTTCTAGGTGCAGAAAAATTATGATAAATTTCTTTTTCTTTACAAAAATCCTTAAATTTTTTATTTTCAAATTCACCATCGTGATCACTTTGAATTGTTAAAATCTCACATCCTAGTTTTCTTTGATCGAATATAAGTCGAAAAATCTCTAAACTCCTCAAATGATTCACTCTTATGATATAAAAATTTAAACCAAGTAAATCTAGAAAAATAATCTACAATCACAAATCCGTATACCTTCCCTCCTAGATTTACAGTTCCAACCGGTCCAAAAAGATCCATATATAAAATGTCCAAAGGTTTACTAGTTCTAAGATCCATATTGGACTGAAATGAGAACTTCACCTATTTTTCTAATTGCATACATCACAAAGGTGATCCTTAATAAGTCTAATTTTGGTATATCTCTAATCAACTCCTTTTGGATAATATTTCTAAGGTTTTTCATGCAAGAGTGACAAAGTCTACTATGCCATAACCATGATTCATCATAAATAGTTTTTAAGCAAAAAATATTAGAAGTTTTGATACAATTTAAAACTAGCATATAAATATTATTTACCCTTAATCCATGTAAAATATCATTACCATTTAGGCTTAATATTCAACTAATAGGAAAAATTTTATACTATATCCTTTATCACATAGCTGACTAATACTCGACAAATTATGCTTTAAGCCTTTTACAAGTAGCACATTTTCAATAAAATTTTTTTGCAAGTTTTCAATCATACCTGATTCAATCACTTGCCTAGTGGTGTTATCTCCAAGTGTAACTCTGCGTCCACTTCTGGCTTGCAACTATATAAATTGCTTAGTGTCTGCAGTCATATGCTTTGAGCAACCACTGTCTAGGTTCCAAATGCTCTCACGAGGCCTTGTATGAGAGTGTGCTTGCAAAACTATTAAATGTTAGATCTAGAAACCCAAACAAGTTTGGATTCTCCTTTTGGCAATTTAAAAATAGACGCATATATGATATGACTTGAGTTATGTATCTTAGATTTCCACACTAAATGAGTTTTTCTATGTAAGGTACAAGTGTGTGTTATATGTCCAATCATCCCACAAGAAAAGCATTTTACTCTAGAAAAATATTTTCTCAATTTTCTATAATAACTTTGATTCTTCCTGGGTTTTAAAAATTTTGGATACAAAATAGGATTAGTAAAATCTTCAAGTATTGGTGGTTTCCTATTTTCTTCTAGTGCTTTTACTATTAATTTAAGAAATTTGTTTAAAATTTTTAAAACATTCTTACTATAATTCAAATAATTCTCTCTATTCTTTGATTCATCCTAAGAAATTCTTAAATTCTTTTTCTAATTAAGCATAAGATGATTTTAAAATATCATTATTCTTATTAAAGTCATTAAATTTATCAAGTAAGCTCATGTGATTGTTATCTATCAAAGCATAATATTTTCTAAGGATTATGTATTCTCTTTGCAATTCTTATAATTTTAAATTCAAACTAGCATGTATTTTCTTAAGCTTTCTATATGCATCATGAATTCTTTCAGAAACTTCTAATAGTTCAGCATAGGTTAAGTTACATACCTCTTCTTTATCTAACTAATAAAGATTATCAACCATTAAGCATAAATTGGTGACTTCATCCTCCTTTTCTATTTCTGATGAATCCGAAGCTTAGTCTGTCCAAAAAGCTCTTTGGAATCTCTTCTTGCCCTTCTTCACATTTGGTTTCTCCTCTACCTTCTGCTTGCTAGGAGTGATTTTTAGGTTTAGGCAATCCAATTTTATGTGTCTAGGTTTCCTACATTCTTAGCAAATTACATCATTAGAAATCTTAACATTCTTATTAAACTTACCTCTATTCCACTTTTGGCGTCTCCTCTACTTCCTTTTAAGAAAACTCTTGAATTGCCTATTTATCAAGGTAATGTCATCCTCATCCTCAGGTTATGAAAGATCACTCTCCGACTCTTCCACTTTCAGTGCAATGTTCTTCTCCTTTCACTGTTCACATGCATCAATCTTCCTTTGACTCACTCCTTGCTCGTAGCAAATTAGTGAACCAAGAAGATTATCAATAGAGTAAACATTCAAATCATTAGATTCTATAATAACAGTTATTTTTGCATCATAAGCAGTAGATAAATAACAAAGAATTTTATTAATCATTTCAGCGTTCATTAGTTCCCTACCAAATGTATACAAAGAAGTGATTATCTGAGTAAATCTTGCGTACATGTTAAAAATAGATTCATTGGGTTTCATATGATATAATTCATAGTAATATAACAAGATGTTTAATCTAGATTATTTTACTTCATTAATCCCTTTATAAGTAAAACAAAGTCTATCCCATATGTCATTTCAACTTTTGCATGTCGAAACCCACATTAGTCTTCTGACTTAAGTGCATAAAATAAATTATTTAAATATTTTACATTAAGTTGTGCTAAGTCATATTCTTCTATAGTCCAATCTGCAAAGGGTGTTTCAATACTAATACCATCAACTAATCTAGCTGGTTTTATATACCCTTTTTGAACTAAGATTCACATACGATAATCCAGTAATTATAAAAATGTAGACATACGTGTTTTCCAAAAATCAAAAGGAATCTTATCAAATAAAAGAGATCTAGTGATCGAATACCCTTAAGGTGTATTCAAATTTCCAAAAGTAGTCATGCTCATTTTTTAAAAAGTAGTATAAACTTATGATTTTAAATCAAAGCTCTGATACCACTTGTTGAATCTTGAATATATTGTTAAATCTAAGCTGATGTCCCAAGGCTAACCAAAAGGAGGGAGGGGGGTGAATTAGTAATTTTAAAAATTCTCTTAGATTTTAAAATTTGAAACTAGTTGACGATTCTTAGTAAGTTAATTGAAGTTATTTGAAAGCAAATATGTTAACCACAAAATAAAAATTGTTGTAAGCAGTGGAAATTTAAATGACAAAAAGATTTATAGTGGTTCGGTCAAACACGACCTACATCCACTCCCTGAAGACTCCATCTTCATGTATTGCACTATTACTAAAGTGACTTTACTTTTTTCCCCACAGCAAAGCGGATAAGCCTTTGTAAAACTCTCTTCTACCAATCCGTGGTGCGGCAGAGAAGCGTTGTCCTTTCACACCCTTCAAGTGTAGGCAGATAACCTTCGGCCTTTCACACCCTGCAAGTGTAGGTAGAGTACGTTTGGCTGTTCACACTCTCCAAGTGTCGGCAGAGAACCATCATCCTTTCACACCCTCTAAGTGTAGGCAGAGAACCTTCGGATGTTCACACTCTACAAGTGTCGATAGAGAACAAAATCTTCTTCAAATATTTTCTCACGAGTAATCTAGAAAGACAAGAGGAAGAGTAAAAAATACAAATCACACAGAGATCCTTACCTTTGTGTAACCTTATGAACCCTTCGCACTCCACTAGCAAGAAATCTCTCTCAAACACTCTCTCAAACTCCATCCTTCAGTTGCCCTTGAAAAATCATGAAGACAATATATTTTACGTCAGCTCTTAATGGACATTTTATACAAAAGACACGAAAAATCATCCAGAAAACTAAATTTTTCAATTTTGAGCGTACACAATCGTACAATATGATCGAATTTTGTACGAACGAATAGTTCAAATACTGTTGCATACGAACCTGTTGTGAATCGGTACGAAATCATTTTATACTCGATCATCATCCAGTACGAACCAAGTTCATTTGGGATGAATAGTTAGAAAATTTTAAAATTCGTTAGTACGAAACGTCGAGATGAAGTGGGACCTCATATTTCGTACTCTGGAAGGCATATACGAACTGGGTTCGTACATTATGATCCATACTTAGAAAAATTATACTTATACGACCTGAAACCCGAGAAGATTGTACTTGTGAAAGTATGTAAGAACTGGGTTCGTACAGTATGATCCATACTTAGAAAAATTATTTTTATGCAACCTATAACTCGAGAAGATCGTACTCGTGAAAGCATGTACGAACTGGATTCTTACATTACGATACATACTTATTGGTCCACTTTCAAAGGAAGTAAATATTTTGATTACGGGACATATCTATCCTCAAAAAGTGGTTTATGACCAGAAACCGACTCCTTGCTCAGTATGTGGTTATTTGTTTCATTCTATCTCTCTTTGTGCGTCCAAACTGAAGGATCTGGTAGAAAATATTCAAGTTCATGATAAAGAGAATTTTGTTGTTTGTAAAGAGAGAGACTTTTGTTGTTGGTAAAGATAGAGGGCATATTAGGAATAGAAAATGGGTGAAGACTTCTCGATTTTCAAAGTCTGCTTAACCAAATAATAATAAGAATCTTAATTCTGAATAGATTATTTCTAATATTCAGGTTTTTTCAATTTCTATTATTCATTCAAATTCTCATAATATTCTATGGCTCCTAGAGATAAGATTGATTTGAGGGAAGGTTTGGTTTTATTTGAGAATCAAGAAAATTTTTTGATACCGGTAATGTTATTTTAGATCATTTAGATATTAATTCCTCTGGTTTGAAAGAGGCTTTGCCGAATCTTAATTCTCCTACAGATCAGAGTTACATGCTCGGTTATGAATATTTCTATTAGTGTTAGTTTTTTAAAGGAAACTAATGTGGCTAATAAGTTTCAGGTTCTAGAGGGGCTAGAGGATCATATTGTTGGATCTCAAGTTGGTAACTTAGAAAATTCTTTTGTAAGTTTCAATAATAATCAAATAGAAGCTTTGGATTCTTTTGCTAAAGATCAATCTATTTCTAAGGTTTCTTTAGGTTCTAGAAAATTGGCTAGGTCTAAATTTGCCATAAAGGTAGCTCTTACTTCAAATAAATAGATATGTTGATGCCTAATATTGCTTCTTGGAATGTTAGAGCCTTTCATAATTTGGATAAAGTTTTTGCTTGCAAAACTCTTATTCTAAATATGGTGTTGATCTTTTTTATACTCTTGAAGCTAAGGTGAATTTGGATGAGGTTTGGATCCTTGGTTTGTTGCGAAACATAAATATTTTTCTCATGAAGGAGATTGTCACAATTTTACATGCTCTTTGCCTGGCAGAATTTGGTTAAAATGGGATGATTCTCGTATTAATTTTAATTGCATTACATATTCTAGTCAATTTATTCATGGTTCGATTGATGTTAATTATTCTACTATGGTTTTTATTATTGTGGTGCATGCAGCTAATTCTACTGTTGATAGAGTTTCCCTTTGGGCTGATCTTCTTAATTTAGCAAATAATATTTCTTCCTTGTGAATTATTTTAGGAGATTTTAATTGTTTAAGGTTTGCTGATGAGAAGTCTAGTGGTTCTTTAGTTAATTATTCCAAAGTGGAGGATTTCAATAACTTCATCTTTAATACTGGTCTTTAAGAACTTTCTTCGTTTGGGCATTTTTTTACTTAGTATAATCAACAAATGGATTCCCCTATTCATATTAACTTGATGTGATTTTAATCAATAGCTATTGGCTGAATGTTTTTACTGCTTCTTTTTATCATGTGAATAATCCAATATGTTCTGATAATTCTCCTCTATTGTTTGCAACTATCATTTATTTCCTGATAATAAGAGATTTCTTTTTAAGAATTTCTGGTGTAATAAGCATGAATTATGTGATATTCTTATTGACTCTTTTTTCTAAAGCTCCGGTTGCTAATCCTATAAATGCTTTTTATCAGAAATTGTGGGAGCTCAAAAGACATATTAAAAAGCAAAAGTGGGTTTCTTCTAATGATGTTTGGAAAAATACTGAATCTTTATAAAAAAAACAAGAATAATATTTATTGGGTATTCATGCTAATCCTTATGATGTTGGTCTTAGCTTGGCTCTTAAGAATGTTAATGGGTTGCTTAAATTTAATGTCTTTATGGTCTTCTTGGATTGTACAAAGAACTAAAGCTTTGTGGTTATCTAATGGAGAAGATGACTTGGATTTTTTATATTCTAAAATCAGGCATAGGCAGAACCTTAATCAAATTAAGGTTATTTATTCTGATAATGGGGTTATTTCTGAACCGAAAAGTTGGCTGAGATTTTTGTTAATCATTTTAAGAATCTTTTTAATGCTCCTAAGCTGGTTTTTTTTTATAATTTCTTTTTTAATTTCGGTGGGAAAGAAATATCCTAATGCTAGTTTGACTTCTTTAATGGCTCCGGTGACTATAGAAGAAATTAAGAATGAGGATTTCTTTGGTGCTTCTTCTTCAACGTCAGTCCGGATGGTTTTACTATTGATTTCTTTAAAAAGAGTTGGGACATTGTTGGGCCTAGTTTTTATCAAGTGGTTTTTTATTTCTTTAAAACTGGGTATTTATCTAGAGCAGCTAAAGCTACAACAATTGCTCTTATTCCTAAGAAGGCTAATGCTTCTCATGTTTCTAATTATCGGTCTATTTCTCTTTGTAATATTTTTTTATAAAACTATTATAAAAATCCTGGCTTTAAGGATGAAGAATGTTATGCCAGATATTATTCATAATAGTCAATATAGTTTTATTAAAAAGAGGATTTCTACAAATAATATTATTATGGCAGCGAAATTATTATGAGGTTTTAATTGTCAGAATAAAGATAAATTATTTTTTGCTCTAAATTGGATATTCACAAAGCTTTTGATTATGTTTATAGAGTTTTTCTTTAATATGATGGCTCAAAAAGGATTTCTGCAAGTTTTTACTTGGGTTAAAGGGTGCATTAATGATGCTTTTTTTTTTTCGGTTGTGCTAAATTGATCTCTGAAGGGTTTCTTTAACTCTTCTTCGGAGATACGTCAAGGTTGCCCTCTTTCCCCTTATATTTTTTTTGTATTGTTATGGATGCTTTTCTGTTCTTCTTGAGGATAATTCTCAAGAGGTTTACTTTGAGGGTATTATGGCTGGTGAACATTCTATATATCATTTATTATATGCAGATGATATTGTTATTTTCGGAAAAGCCTTTATTTTAAATGCTGAAAAGTTAAATGAGATTCTTGATTATTTTCAGAAGGTTCATGGGCTGAAAGTTAATCAAGAGAAGAGTTCCATTATATTTTCTAAAGGGTGTTTAATTGCTCAAGACATTGGTTAGCTTTTGGGAATCCCTATTTCCCAGGACACTTTGAAAAATTTAGGTTTGCTGATTTCCTGTAAAATACTTTTAATTTCTAATTTGCAGCTGTTGATGAATAAAATTATTGATCTCCTTCATGGTTGGAAAGCTATAATTTTATCTTTTGTTCGGTAAGTTCAATATATTAACTTCAATATTTCCAATATTATTTTGTATTGGATTATAGGGATTTCGTTACCTAAAGCTTGTTTCAAATTTTTCAAAAAAGCTTGCTCTAATTTTTTATTTTATGGAGAAGATAATATTAGGAATATTCATATGATTGCTTAGAAGGATGTTTGTAAACAAAAAAAAATGGTAGTTTAGGGATTCCTAATCTTAATGCTTTATGTTTTTCTTATGGTTTTTATATTATTTGGTGTATTATTATCAATACGGAGCCTCTTGCTATTTGGATTAAATTCAAATATATTTCTTGTTGGAAGTCTTGCTCTCAAAAGGATTCAAAATATTGGAAAGATCTTTGTGATATTGCTAGAGATATTAAAAGCAATATATCTTTTAATTTGGTTGCAAATAGTTCGTTATCTCTTTTATGAGATCCTTGGCTTAATGGAAAAGCTCTTCAAAAAATTCTTTTGAGTCTTGAGGCTCCTTCTCTTAATGCAATGATAGTTGGTGATTGGATTATTAATGATAGCTGGAATATTCCATTGTATATTCCAAAAGACATTGCTTGGGTTATTTCCAGTATTCTGATTCTTAATCAAGTTACTTCTTATATTGTTTGTGATAAGGTGACATTTCTAGTTTTTAAGAATTTTGTCTGTGTTTCTTTAACCATTTTAATAAGGTGCATTTGTTTAAATTTGTGTGGCAATAAAAGTTATGCTCTAAGATTTTCTTGCTTTTCTTGGATGGTTATGTTAAATGGTTTAAAAACTATTGATCTTTTAATTAGGAGAAATATTAATGTGCCTAGTTCATGTATCCTATGCAATATGGGACTTGAAAGTCATAATCATTTATTGTTTATATATGACTTTTCTTTTAATATTATCTCTATTTTTGTGCCTGAGTTAAAATTCTTTATATTTAGACTGAATATTATGCAACTTTTTTTATTTAAGTTGGAAATCTAATTTGAATGCTGAAGCTAAACATCTTTTTCTTCTCTATTCTTGTTGCACTCTTTATTTTGTCCGGAAAGAAAGAAATTGCAGGAAGATGAATAACATATTTCGCAATCAGGATTATATTTGTAAGCTTATTAACTCCGCGGTTCAGGCTAAAGTTTGTAATTGGGCTTCTTATCATAAGATTGTCCAATATATTGTTTAATTGTGGATTTTTTTTGGTGTTTTTGGACAATGATGATTTGGCACATTCTTAGTGTTGCTTATTTTGGATGGCTGATCTAGCAACCAATTTTTCTAGATGGTTGGATCTAGCAACTTTCCCGTATACTGAGCCCTTGTTTCAGAGGATTATTTGTTTTTATCTTTGCTATTGGTATTGTTGGGAGTTCTTTTGTGCAAGTGTTGTGGTTGATGGTTGGCCGGCCAGAATTTGATTTATCTGGAGATCCCTAAAGTTCCTTTTGGTTGTTTCAATTTTTTAAAGATTAGTGATTTTTCCGTCTTTGGAGTTTGATTTGGGTGCTGGTTGGTCGCTCTGAGGTGTGGATTAATTGAAGTCCTTATGGATGTTGATGTTTGGTTTGGTGGTTCTTCTGTCTCTGCTTCGGGTATTTGGAGTAGTTGATTGAGAGTTCTTTCTTTTTTTGTTGTGGGCTGTTGTTTAGTGGCTTTTCTTTTCCTTTTTCTAGGTTTGGTAGTTTTATTTATTTTTTTACTTTGTAGTTCTATTGTTTTTAAGAGTTATAAGTTTTTCTTTGTTTTCTTACAATTCTAAGAGTTTGTAACCTTTATTTTTCGGAATAAAATTGGGCATTTGTTCCCCTAATTTTCCCAAAAAAGAAAAAAAAAGAAAAAAAAGTATGAACATGAGAGTTTCTTGAATTTCATTAATGGAGTAACTTTGAACTCACACTTTAACATGAGTATTAAAATACTTCTATCACATGAAAAGCTCAACCCAATTCCTACACAGGATAATTCCAACCACTCTTTATAAGATAAATTACTGAAAGTTCAATCCAACTTTTATCTTCTTCTTTCATTAGTATGAAATTTACATTAGATGAAGTTATAAAAGGTATATAAGCATAAAATCAAACGAGAATGGCTCTTAAAAGAAAAAGAAAATCCACCTGAAGGAAACTACAATGAACATGTGAATCTCATTCATAGATCAATAGGTGACATCTTGGACTCAATGCATTGTTTCTTTCAATTTGATTTTGAGAGTGGAAATGAGAGAAATATGCATATTTGTTTAAAAGAGAAGCAGAGTAAATGCAACCATAGTCGATTCAAGAGTCAACTATCTGATTTTCAAGAATGAAGCAAACCCCTAATTACTTCTCTTATTAATAAAAATTTTAAAGCAGCAGAGAAGATATATAACCACTATTCTTTTCACCATAAAAAACGTGCCAAAGAAAAGGGAAAGAAAAACATCCACTTAAGGAAGAACAAGCAATTTGATAAAGAGCAAGAAACTTAGAGAGGTCGTTTCTTCCACTTAGCCAGAAAAATTAATGAAGATCAAAATTATATATATATATATATATAACAACTGTTGATGCATCAAACAAATGTTAACCTCAATCCCTTCTTCATCTTATCAATATGTAAAGAAATTTGGACGCTAAAATCGACAGACAGTACTTTGTAAAGAGAGTTTTCAAATAATGTTAGCAATAATGATGATAAAATCTAAGAGCAAAATACTTCTCTACATATTAAGAACATTTCCTCCAAACGTATGAATCCACGTGCTCATTAATTACAATAATCCATGGAGAATGAAATCTCATGCTATGGCAACGATTTTTTTATTTTATAGAAACTAATAGAAGAACATGACAAGAAACCATCTACAATTTCAAGAAATAAAAACCAGCAATATCTCCATCCATTTCTATAAGAAGGCTTAACTGATTATTCGGATCATTGAGCCAATCTAGCTTTAAAAAGGAATGCAATTATATAGAGAAGATAGGGATAACTGTTAAAGATGAAGAAGAAACTTGAGAAGAAGGATATGAAGATTGAGATGACATTCTTGCTGGCAAAGGGAGAAGAAGAGCGTGGGGAAGAAGAAGATTAGGAGGGAGGAAGAAGAAAGGGAAGAAGAAGAAGCAAACTACGAGGAAGAAAAGGAGAAATATACTTGCTTGTGAGAGGAGCTGCAGGTCGAGAATGTGTTCGAGACTCCACGTCGGGTACAGCTGCTAGGGACGGACGGCTCTAACATGATAGGAGTCAGGTTCTGCGCCTTCTCTGGACTCACCGGACTGAAGAGAAGAGGAAGGTTAGGCTCTAGGGTTGGTCGAACCAGAGAAAGGAGGGAGAAAGTAGCTAGGGCAGAATGGCATCGGGTCCGGATCCACCTGAGGTTCGCGAACAGAGAGGGGGAGAACGGAGGGGCTTCAGCTCCTAGCTTCTGCTAACAGAGAGAGAGACCGAGAGAGGGAGAGGCCGGGTCGAATGGGGGAGAGCTTGCGAATCAGAGGAGATCGGAAGGGGACTTTGTCAGCTTGGGTAGGGCTGTGCGAACTAGAGGGAGAGGAGAGCATGGACGTTCGGCCTTCCTCTTGGATTCCCGAACCAGAGCGTGAGAGCAAGAGGGCGTCGTTCCCATAGAACTGAAGACCTGCGAATGAGAAATTATTGTGTAGGCAATCCCAACGTGTTCGGATCTATACTGTTTATTTTGTTGCTGTTTATTTTGTTGCGTATTTTTTAGACATAATTTTTTCGTGATAAATAATTAGTAAATAAATAATAATCACTAAATACATAAAAAATACGCAAAAAATACGTAGAAAATATATTGTATCAAAAAATACGCAGTGAAATAAGCAGTAAATACGCAGCATCCGAACACAATTCTGCGTTCGGATTGCGTACACAATAATTTCTCCCTGCGAATGGGGAAGAAACCGAGAGAGGGAAAAGGGGCATGGGCGTCGTTCTTCTTTTGATTCTGCCGCTCGAGAAGCCATCTCCCGCTTCTTCTAAGCATAAAGATTGGCTCTGTTCGCTCTGCCTCGATCGAAATCCTTCTGAATACCTCATTCCGAAAATTATTAGATCCGGCCAGCGGCGGAAGTAGCTCTGCCTTGTATTATTATTATTATTTTTTAACTATTACAAATTAGAAGCGAAACCAACTATTAGAGCATCTCCAACCGAAAATCTCATTTTTCACTCCAAAATATCGTGAAACTACAAAATGTCGTGATTCATCTCCAATCGAACTCCACTTTTCACACTTTTGCAGGTAACGGTCCTCTCTTCTTTCCCGCGCCAAGTTGGGTAGAGAGGTAAAAATGGCGGAGATGAACAGTGCAACGTCAATATTGGCGTCCCACTATTCACCCGCAGCCAAATAGCGGGAAATTTGTGGTTCGGCTGGATCTGGTCAGGGACGCCATTCAAGCGGTTGCAGTTCGGTTGGAGATGCCCTAAGGCAATCATTTCAAAACCTTACGAAAGGAAGTCTAATTAAAAAGAAATTTAAGCAATAGAAAAAATTTTGAAAAATAGGAAATATCATAATGAAAATAAGATATTTTACTCCTCATTTTAAACCAATCGCGATGGAGGGGATACTAATGATAAAACAATCAAAACGGTTGATTAGTATCTCAGAATTCCCGATTAAGTAAAAAATAATAAATAGAATGATGCTTAAATTCCATTATTCTAGCTTCATTTTTCAAATATCAAACTATGCTTAAATTAAATCTAGAAAAAAAAAATAACTAATCAAAGAAAAAGAAATGAAATAGAAGCGAGATTCTACAGCCAAAGGAGAAAATCAAATCTTCACATCTCCAAAGGCTCTGACTTTCACAAACTCCACCACCTTCACACAAACCACATAACCAGCCTTAAATTTCTAAAAGGAGACCAATAAGCTCCATAGTCTTATAAAGAAAGAACTTTCTTATAAAGACTACATCAAAAGAAAATCCAATCACAGCCATCCCAAAGTTTGCAATACCATCGGAATCTTTAACACATTCCTCTTGATGCATACCATCTTCAACAATCATAAGCTTGTTATGAGATAAATGGTGAAGTGCCTCCATCACTTTCACCAAGAATTCCAATTTCTTTCCTCTAAGGCTGTCTTTGATAGGGCCAAACAAATTCAAATCTTTATTCAACTTTTTCTTATGTTGCACTGATTTAGATGGCAATTGGATCTTATTTCCACCTTCAATCAAACCTTCTATACTCTTCACATTATCCTTACTGAACAAAGGAGGAGCCGCAACAGACTTTTCACTTCCATAATTTGGAACACTTCTAGCATTGTCTTAAAAAATATCAACATCACCAACAAAATCAACATTTCCAGAATTGTCTTCTACCACACCTTCTACATTCTTCTCATCAGGCCTGGATATTATGACATCCATAAAACCATCATTATTAGCAATAGCTCTCTCAGGAGCTAAAGAAACAGCAGCAAGATTCAAAGGATTTTCAAAAGCTACCTCGTTTCCATAGAGCACAACTTGATAACTTGGATTAACATCAAGCCCTTCCTTAACAACACCAAAATTTCTAGCATCTGGAACAAATTCATCATCTTCCATTGAAACCGGATCAGCAACTACATTTCAAACTCCACTATTACTCAATAACAACTGTGAAGACTCTATATTACTAGAAATAACATAAGCACCATCCTCAGTAGCCAGATTGTCATCATTAGACTTGTAATCATTCACAGAACTTTCTAAGACCGCATTAACTTTATCACCAAATACGATTTTTGAAGCAGATTTGAATTTCACTCCATTTTTCCTTGAAGCAGTAGACAAATTGGCTCAATTTTTTTTTCTACCATAATTAACATAAATCCAAGGACCATACACATTAGCCTCCATTTAAGCACCATTAGCAAAAGACTAATTTTTATCAACTTCCACTCCAGAATTTTGAAAGACATTACTAAAATAAACCAAAGCTGAATTTTTCACATTTATCCCATTATCCGGATCATCAAGTTTACCTTAGTTCAATACTCCATAACAATCTTGAAAATAATGTCCAACTTTGCCACATTTGAAGCATAAAGAAGAAATTTCCTCATACTAAACTTTTTGGAAGAAGCAATTGAATCTCCCTTCAACCCAAACACCTTGACGTAATTTTTCATCAAGATTGATACGAACACATATTCTAGCAAATTCTCTCCTACCCCAATTGAACATATTACCATCAAGGAACAATGGTAAACTAATCATTAAAGCTATTCTTATGATATTAGTCTCATCCCAATAGAATAATAGGAGTTGTGGCAGATGGATCCACATAGGAGAGAACAAATTTTTCAAACTTGAGGAAGAAAACTTAGGAGTCCATTCTACCATACCAATGATATGTCCATCTACAAACCATGGACCTCCACTCAATACAACTTCCTTAACTTCCTTAGAATGAAATGAACACAACATCCATTCCATACCTAAGTTGGTAAGATGAAAATCCCCTAGATGGTTCCATTGTCTACGCAACTCATTGCTAATGATAGGGTATGAAATTGAATTGCCAAAGACTTTGACAACAATAGAATTACAAAGCCTATTGATATTATTCTTCTCATTATCAACCCGAAGCTTGACTACAATTCCATCCTCAATCATAACATGATTAATTTCCGAATTCACCACCTTAATATACTGCGGTTTATTCTAGGTGACATTAGAATTCTTAGACGCCGCAATTTCATAAGCAATCTTATCTTTATTACGTTTAGGCTTATCATCCACAATTGATGAATCTAACATCACATTATCTTTATTAGAATTAAAATTCAAATTCTGTTATGATTCCATACCTTAAGAAGAAATAACTTGCACAAAGGACGGAGGCTTTCCATCTTCAAAAGCAGATTTTGAAAATTTGTTGACTTTAAGTTTTAATTCAGAAGAAGATGATGCTCCCAAATCATTTTTTTGATGTAGCAAATCCTTTCTTACATTTTCAGGATCACCAATCTTCTCAACCATTAGACCTTTTCCCTTACCAGAGCAAATTTTCTTTCATACAAAAACCTTTCGCAATCTCATCAACTGGCTGATCTCTAATAACCAAAGGAGACCCCATCATCAGCATTAGAGTTGGAATAGGCGAAGAAGAAGGGTTGCTCGATGGCGAACACCACTAATCAACCCCCGCCATACACAAAAAAAATAGGAATTAAAAAACTTATGTGATTTTATCTTACTAGAAAATGGTAGCTTCTCTCACTAGAAATGATACAAATGCATGTTGGGATAATGGGGACATGTTGGATTGCTACTAGAAAATGGGAGCTCTGCCTTCTTATTTAGACGCTGAATAAATGTGGAATTTTTTTTAATATAAATTCATGCTTTATGTCTTGTCAGCCCGTACTATGACATGTGGATGCCACTAACCTAGCTGGTTTTAATTCAGGAATACAAGAAGGGAAATGAAGCATTTTTTACTTTTCTCCTAACATTTTCACTTCTCTCTCACTCGCTGCCCTCGAACTCGTGCAATTCTGCAATCCTTTGGCATTTTCATTCTCCAAGACCTTCTTCCTGGCCTTCTTCCCGAAGGTAGACGATGTTTGAGTACTTAGGCTACATTTAAGAAAAGGTAATCTACATCTTTGTTGTGCCTATATTGCACATTTGCAGCGCTTTATGTATGATTTTATTTTTTAGTGTTTAGGGTACATTTCATACAAACTAGTTTGTTCAATATTTTTTTATAATGTTGTTGTTATGTTTTTCAACCTTTTTCATCAATGAATATGAGATAAATAAAATGATTTTGAAATTGATCTTTAGTTGTGCTTTCGTTGCGCTTTACTTGTGCTTTAGTTGCGCTTTTGTTATGATGAGCTTTTGTTGTGCTTTTTTTAATTTTCTTTTAAAATTCATTTTTCCAGATGTCCTATCAAAGGTTTGTTACTTCTTGATGCTATGTTACTACTTTTAGAAAAATTTATGATGCTTTTGTCAAGATAATTGACCATGAAGTTAAGCAGACTTTGAGGAATTTGAACATTCATCAATTTTTGAAGTTCCTAACATTCCAACAGTGTATACCACTTTTATATGAGATTCTAAAATTTTAGAACTCTTTTGATGAAGGCTTCGTTGTAAATGATCATTTACTTAAATTCACTTCTGATGAGGTGGCTTTGCTGAAAGGTCTGATTTTAATTAAGGAATTATGGATATTAATTTTTTCAATGAATTATATTTGGTTAATTAAACAAAAATTTTCTTACAAATTTGCCTAACAAAGGTGATGATATCAAATAGAAGATCGATCCAATCACAACAACTCTATCAATAGAAATAAAAACTAAAATGTTAAAATTAAATAGATCAATTGATAATGTAACTAAGTTAAAAACCTTAACAATTTTTTTGTTATCTAATTTATTTTTTTCCACTAAATAACCATAAAATTCATAGAAGGCTCATATTTATAGCAAATAATATAAATGAGTTCTCTTTTATTAATTGGTCTTCATTTTTAAGGGATTTCATGGTCGAAAAATTTTATAAAATTGTAAACAAGTTTGCAATATTAGAGAAATCATTGGGTTACTTCGATGATTTTTTCCTCTCATATTGGTAAGTTTCATCTACTACTTTTTTTCCCTCTTATATTAGTTTCTAATATTAAATAATATTATTTTATGTGTGGTATTATATAGATTTGATTTTTGGAATACTTCTCCATAAATAAACCATCCAATTCTGAATTAAGAACATATTTTTTGAGATAGGAGGGAAATATAAATATTATATACCCAAGACAGTGTTATGACCTTATTTAAATTTTTGAAGACAAAGGAGGTGCATTTTTTAATGCTAAATTTCATCTAATAAATTTTTTATACAAATTTATAGAGCAATTATATCGCAATAATATCGCAACTATAGCGCAACTATAGCACAATTATAACGCAACTATATCTCATTTTCTTTTAGAAATACTAGATATTTGCTAGCATTAATTTTAAATTTCAGGTAGATTTATCTTGTTATACAGAATGTTACTAATGATGAAGCAGACAAATTTAGTACTGACTTAAATTCTATTCAAAATCTAGGAACCTGAATCAATATCCCCATAAAATCCACTCACCACAAAAAAAAAAAGTTCACACCCCCACCTCCCTCTCCCCATTCTCCTCATCAAGAACTACCTTAAAGTCCTACTCAACCTCCTAGTCAACATCCTAGTCAACCACCTCTTCCTAAAGGTGAAGATTGGTCTATGGTTCAAATTCAATTATTGGTTGTATTGCAAAATATGTGCAATAAAATTGAAGAGAAGGCAGAAGGGTGGATGGAATTGAAGATCATTTGGAAAAACTTGAAGTAACGGTAGATTCTTTATAATGCAAATCCATCCACAAACTAATCCAATGTGAATATAATCCTGATAAATCTTTTATAGCTACATCTTTCTTAAGTAACCAATCTGTAAAGAAGCCCAAAACTATAAATTTTTTTCACCATCACCCATTAAAGATGTTTCTCTACCTTCACCCATTAAAGATGTTCCTCCACCATCTCCCCATAAAGATATTCCTCTACCACCACCCACCACAAATGTTCCTCTACCACCACCCACTATATATACTATTCAAGCACCATCCATAATAGATGTTCAGCCATTACAGAGTCCTTCCAAGAAGATCATCCAATACCACATAAACAAAAAAGAAAAATAGATGACAAAAAACATTTGAAAGAACGGATACATTAATGAAAATAAAATATATTATTTATGTTGATAATATAAAAATTGTACCTTGACTTGCATAGCATTCAATGAAATATCTAGGGAAGAATTTTATAACTAATCAACAACAAAGTTTTATGGATAAATGTTTCATGAAGTTTGATAAAAAGTAATTTTAACCATGCTTTATTACACTTTTATGCTTTTTATGTGTGCTTCCATTATGTTTTGGTTGTGCTTTGGTTGTTCTTTGATTGCACTTTTGCTGTGCTTCGGTTGCACTTTGGTTACACTTTAGTTGCGAATTGGTTGCACTTTGATTTTTATTTAGTTATGCTTTAGTTGCACTTTAGGTGCACTTTATTTGCGATTTACTTGCGCTTTATTTGTACTTTAATTTTTTCCATTTATGCAGGGAGGACCTCATAATTTCTTCTTGTAACATATCAATAAACAAAGTTGATATTGGCGATCTTCTCACAAATCAATGTTTAGGTGACAACCATGTAGATGCTTTTGCTTATTTGTTATTAGAGATGAGTAGGATAATGATAGAGAAATTTCAATTCTACTTATACATCTCTTCATTGTACAAGATTTGTATAAATCTTATTTATAATCTAATTATCATAATAGTTTCTTATGTAGCTTACTTATTACAGGTATACAGAGATTACAATTAAACTTTTCATATGTTCATCTAACACATTAATCCCGATCCTGTTAAAGAAAGTATTCTTATTATTCAACCCCTAATTTTTAATAAGCATTGGGTACTTATTATAGGCAAGTTGAAAGAGAGAGTTTGGAAATTATATGATTCATTACTAAATCCAGAACACAAGGATATATGTTATAAAGTTGTAAGTTAAAGCCAGATTTTATGCTTCTTATTTTCTTAATATGAACACAAAATAAAACACTAGTTTAATTTATTCAGATAAAATTCTTGCATGAAGACACTAAGGGATCATTTACAAGCAATATCATAAAATGGAATTTACAAACTATTCATGTAATTCCAACTCAGTCAAATAATGTTGACTGTGGAATGTTCGTGTGTAAATATATGGCGAAAGCCATTCTATGAAGGAAAGTGGACTGGGCTTCTTATAAAGATTGGCAAAAATATATTCCAAAAAGTTAAAATAAAATTTGGATATTTTCTTTTTGTTACAATGAAGAAGTAAAATTATGTTTATCTTATAATACAATTATAAATTTTATACATGAGTTGTAAATATGAACATTTGAGTTTTTAAATGTTAATATATAATTTTTGTTTATTTTGTAAATTTTGTACATTTGAATATTTGGAGTGTTTTAAATTATAAATTAAAGCACAATGAAAGTGCAATTAAAGCGCAACTAAAGCCCAATAAAGGTGCAATAAAAGTGCAGCTAAAGCATAATCAAAGCGCAACTAAAGAATAATAAAAGCCCAACAAAAGTGCAACTAAACTGCAAAAATAGAGCAACAAAAGCGCAACTAAAATGAAGTTATAATGCAATTAATAATTATTATAATAAATTTTCATAGGTTCCCAATCAATAATAATTATAATAAAATTTCTTAATTGAAATTTAATACTTTTTACAATAAATATTCATAAGTTCTCAATCAATATTATTATAATGAAAATTCATTAAATTCCAACTCTAAAGTAATGAAATCCATCATCAATTTGGTTTACTCAGCACCTGGTTGGCTTGTTGTTTGGCTGGTTATATATTCCTCAATGAAGTATTCAGGCATGTTTGAGAAGTTCATCTATATTGAAGAAGGATAATCCATTATTTTTTCCCCTAATAATGGTTTCTTCTCTGTTAAAAACTATAGCTTTAGTCTTAGGTAAGGAATAATATAATTGATAGATTATTAAAACTTACTCTTAGGCCGCTTCTTCCTTTTCTAGTGACTTTTTAGTCTTGCATTAGATATACCTTTAGGTCTACGCTTTAGAGGATCTTTCAAATTTGTACTACCACCCTGGGATCTTACAATATACTTTTGATTTCTTTTCTTGCCACCAAGAATTAAGTATATATTTTCAGCCATATCTTTCATTGAGGCAAATATGTACAACGCTTTGAAACGACCCTATTTGTATATGTGTACGAAATGTCTTCGTACACACTGATCGTCCCGTACGAACTAAGTTCGTCCGGTACGAATGGTTATTATAAGGTCGGTTCTAGAAACTGCTGAAAACCGTTCTAAGTCGGTTAATCATCTGGATGAAATTTTTACAGAGGACCGATCGTCATGTACGATAATTTAATTTTGTTTGGACAAAAATTTTACAGAGACCAGATCGTCCTGGATGATATTTAATTTCGTCTAGACGAAATTTTTACAGAGGACCAATCGTAATGTATGATAATTTAATTTCGTCTGGATGAAAATTTTACAGAGGAGATAAATCATCCTGGATGATATTTAATTTCGTCCTCGACGAATAGGACTTAGAAAAATTTTTCAAGCCAGTTCCTATTCATTCCATATGCTTAATAGGAGATAACTATCTGATCATCCAGTACGAACGGATATCATCCTGTATGATCAGTATAAATTTTATATGATCTCCTTATGTGTGTGTATGTTTTTGTTCACTCAAATTACAATCACTCCATTTCAATTTTATTTCAAAGAAAAGTACAAGCTTCAAATTCACAAAGTATCTCATGTTGAATTTGATTTGAAGTCATCATAGTCTGGAGTTCGATTTTTCTGAAATGTTAGTACACTCAAGAACAAATACAAATCTTCTAAAATTATTAGGAGATAACTACACATTTGAACAATAATGTTTGGAATCATCAAAACTATACAAGTTGCAAAAATGTAAGGCATGCAAATAGCAACTATCTTAACAATCTCCCCCTTTTTGATGATGGCAAAACAATTATTATTTGTATGATTTCAAGTTAAACAAATCTCCTAAACTCCCATTGAATTGATGTATACATGAAAATAAGGAGGCATTTTGAACAAAAGAACACATTTTTTTATTTTTCAAAAATTTTTAACAAAAAATTAAAAAAGACAATAACATAAGCACAATAACATAAGCCAAATGACAAAATATCAAAATATAAGCAAAACATATAAACACATAATAATTTCTCCCCTTTTTGACAACAACAAAAAGTGAAAAAGAAATAGACAAGAAATGTAAGTAATTATATAAAATTCATTTGAAAATTTAATCTAAAAAGTGATTGACATAAGGTATGCAAATTAAAACTAATAACATTAGGTAAATCATAAAAATTCATAGAATTTAAGAA
>NW_021319872.1:424767-437498 GCF_001605985.2 Dendrobium catenatum | reverse complement strand
TCCAAGTGTCGGCAGAGAACCGGATCTTCTTGAATGATCTTCTCACAAGAATCTAGAAGGAAGAAGGAAAAGAGTGAAGTAATCTCAATTCACAAGTAGAGATTCTTACCTTTAAACTCCAAGTGAAGCCTTCACGCTCCAGTGGTAGGAATCCTCCTTTGAATGCACTCTTACACTCTCTCCTTAGCTATTCTCTCAAAAGGTACGAAGATCAAATGACAAAAAGATTGGGTGGCAGTCTAATTTGGACTATTTATAGAAAAGACAAGAAAAACTGCCCAAAAACTGCAAGTTTTCAATTCTGTACGCAGTGGATCGTCCCGTATGATCGTGGATCGTCCTGGACGATTTTACTTAAACGCTTTGAAACGACCCTATTTGTATATGTGTAAGAAATGTCTTCGTACACACTGATCGTCCTGTACGAACTAAGTTTGTCCGGTACGAACGGTTATTACAAGGTCGGTTTTAGAAACTGCTGAATATTGTTCTAAGTCGGTTAATCGTCTGGACGAAAATTTGTTTGTCTGGATGAAATTTTTACAGAGGACTGATCATCATGTACGATAATTTAATTTTGTCTGGACAAAAATTTTATAGAGACCAGATCATCCTGGACGATATTTAATTTCGTCTGGACTAAATTTTTACAGAGGACCAATCGTTATGTACAATAATTTAATTTCGTCTGGATGAAAATTTTATAGAGGATAAATTGTCCTGGACGATATTTAATTTTGTCCTGGACGAATAGGACTTAGAAAAAATTTTCAAGCCAGTTCCTATTCGTTCCATGTGCTCAATAGGAGATATTTGTCTGATCGTCCAGTACGAACGGATATCGTCCCGTACGATCAGTATAAATTTTATATGATCTCCTTATGTGTGTGTGTGTGTATGTTTTTATTCACTCAAATTACAATCACTCTTTTTCAATTTTATTTCAAAGAAAAGTACAAGCTTCAAATTCACAAAGTATCTCATGTTGAATTTGATTTGAAGTCATAGTAGTATGGAGTTTGATTTTCCTGAAATGTTAGTATACACAAGAGCAAATACAAATCTTCTAAAATTTTTAGGAGATAACTACACAATTGAACAATAATGTTTGGAATCATCAAAACTATACAAGTTGCAAAAATGTAAGGCATGCAAATAGCAACTATCTTAACAATATCAAATTTAGTCCAATACCCAGAGGGCACCTCCGGGGAGTGGACGTAGGTCGTGTTGACTGAACCACTATAAATTTCTATGTTCTTTATTACTACTTTCACATTTATTTTTCGCAATTTGATTTCTATGGTGAATCTTGATTTTTATTTTAAGATCATGTTTTGATTGTGAAAGATTTTTTAAAATACCAATTCACCCTCCCTCTTGGTTAGTCTTGGGACTAGTTCATAAAGGCTTAAAATCCCTAATGAACTTTCTAGTGCCATCAGTGCACTTACAGTTTGAACTGATCATACTTTATGATCTTGGATCATAGGATCATACTATATGAATGAAAATGGCTAAATTGAAAATTTAAGGTTTCTTGGGGCCTGATTTATATATATATAACTTTTGTCTTTTGAAAAATATATGAGAGAGGAACGTGACAAGAAGGGGACTTCTTGAGAGAGAGTTACTTGAGAAGATTTTTGGTTTGTGAGAGGAAGGAGAAGGTGAGTTTGTGAGGGAGAAGTGTGAGGGAGATCACACAGTTGCTCCTAGCCTACTGCACGCTTGTTCCTTTTATGGCCCGAGAAGATCTTGTGGGAAGCTTTCTAAGGGGGGAATCCTTCAATGTCTGTGTCCTTTAAGATATGCTGCCTTCTACAAGAGGGAGAAAAATGAGAAGGTTTGGTACCGTCACCGGGAGGGTGACATAGAGCTTGGTACTTCGCCACACCTGGGAAGGTGAAAGTGAGATTTTGTAAAGACTTCTTAGCCTTGCTGTGGGGGAAAAAGGAAAATTTCTTTTGAGTAGTGAAATTCCCAGAGTGGAGGAATCCAGGGAGTGGACGTAGGTCAAGAGACCAAACCACTATAAATCTTCTGGAATGATTTTTCTGTTTACTGCACTTTACTTTTGTTTTGCATCTTACATTTGCTATAACTACTTGGTGAAGATTATATTCTAGATCTTTTTTTTCATAATTTAAAATTTTACTACCTACTGTTGTAATCATGTTCTAATTAGTCGCTTTCACATCAATTTAAGTTTTCATTTAAAATTAAAAAAAAAACTCCTTGTTAGGATTGTTATTTTATTACAAAAATTTCTAATTCACCCTCCTCTTAGCGCACCTCATACTTTGAATTGGTATCAGAGTGGGGTTTCAAAAATAGTGTTTTAGAAAATCTTAAAAAATCGATCATGACACATTTTGATAATTGTAATACTGCGAAGGGTTATTCTATAACTCGTCCACCCCTATTTGATAACATACCATTTGATTTCTAGAAAATTAGAATGTCTATAATTTTACAGTCTATAAACTATCGTATGTGCATGTTGATTTAAGAAGGCTACATTGCACCTTTTAAACTTGTGAATGACATGAAAACTCAAGTACCTTTTAGTGAATGGAGCAATGAGGATAGGGATCGAGTGTAATTAAATGCAAAGTGTTTAAAATTATTTCTTTTGTGCATTAAAATTTCAAGACTACATGAGAGTATCTACCTGTGCTACTGATAAGGAGATCTGGAATAGACTATATATCACGTACGAAGGAACTAGTGAGGTTAAATATTTTATTGCATGAATATGAACTATTCCATATGAAACATAGTGAAAATATATCTGACATATACACTAGATTCACCCAAATAATAACATCCTTGTATGCACTAGGTAGAGAAATTTCTAATTATGAAAAAGTTAATAATATTTTGAGATGCTTATCGAGTTTCTATGATGCTAAAACTATTATAATTACTGAATCGAAAGATTTAAATGTTTATTCAATTGACAGTTTGCTTGGATCACTCATTGCTTACAAGTAAGGAGTGAGTCAAAGGCAAAATAATGTAGGAGAAAAGGAGTGGGCCATGGCTTTGAAAGCAAACAACTCAGATAGTAAAAGTTCTATAGCGGAGAAAGATGATGGTATAGCCCTGATGGCCGGACAGTTCAAGAATTTTTTGAAAAGAAAATAAAGGCATCATCAAAATAACTGGAACAAAGGTAAAAGCTCAAGAACTACTAAAGTTTCATCTGACATGACTTATTTTGTGTGTAAGAAACCAGGTCACCTCTGAGCTGATTGCCTCAATATAAAGAGCCAGCCAACTAAAAAAAAGGCAAGGAAGAAGCAAAATATAAGAAAGGGAAGATTAAGATACAAAAGGCATTTTGGGCCGACTCTACCTCATAATCGTTAGAAAAAGAATCATAGGAGGAGGTAATGAATTTGTGTCTAATGACTAATGATAATCTTGATTAAGCGGATCAAGACGAGGTATGTCAACTTTCATATGAAAATTTATTGATCATTTCAGAGAAAATTCATGACTCGTATAGATAGTTAAAGAAAATGTATGTTAATCTTAATGCTGAATTTAGTACGTTATAAACTGAGCATGCTAACTTAGTTAAAGAAAATTTTGATTTAGATAGAGATCACATGTCTTGTGTCCCTACTTAATGAGTTTGATGCATTAAACTAGAAGCATATTGAATTACTTGATGCACACGAATCCTTGAAAACATTGCATATTGAATTAGAAACTGTGTTTAAAAAATTATAGGAACTTGCATGGGAGATAGGTAATAATGAATATAGGCTAAAAGTGAAAGTTGCAGCATATGAATATGAAAATAATGCGTTGAAAGAAAAAATCATAGCATTTAAAAAAGATAAGACATCATCCACATTAGCCCAACCAAACAAACCCCCGGCATTACATGCATCTCACAACTTTAGGAAAGGCATCACCACCCACATAGGTTAGTGAACCCATTTCTCGGTGTTAGGTGCTTTTCTTATGGCATGCTAGGTCACATAGCCCACACATGCACGATTCATCGTAGGACACACCTAGTATGGAAATCTAAAGTGCATTCATCATAGCATAACATGCATACATCTCATTCATGCAAGCGCATAGACATTAGACATCACTTCATAAGAGATCTTGTAGCTAAAGGAGACATAATTACAACATATAGCTACAAGAGATTAATTGATGGACATATTCATGAAACCACTAGCCTACGATATCTTTAGCACTTTGAGGACAAGGCATGGTGTCATCGACATTCATGCGTGATAAAAAAAACAAAACCAATAAAAAAAACTGGTCTAAGGTGTTTCCTGATTGTCACACACTCACCACACTGAACCCCAAAATTGACATTTTTCTTTTCTCATCATACTGTATGATTCACATTCATACTGTATGATATTTCAAAACTACACAAATCATAACCCTCTTTTAAACCAATAGTCTAGATTGAGTTTCTTCTATGTATATCGTATTGTATGATTTTAATCGTACTATACGATCCATGTGGCTATATATTCAAATCGTTTGGTACAATATTATTGCACTTCGTACTGTATGATATCTCTTCTTCATAGTGTACGATCCATGTGTGCAAACAGATTGGGACAAATTAAAGTTGTTCGGTACATGATTCGTACTGTATGAACATCCGTTCGTACAGTATGAATCTTTTCATCAATGGTCGTACCGATGACCCCTCGGGACGAATGCAATTCCTTCTGATCGTACTGTACGATATAGATAGTATTGTATGATTTGACCACGTTTTCCCAACCATTAATCTAGACAACATAATCACACATTGTACTGTACGATCCTCGATCGTAATGTACGATTGTCCAAAAACTCTATAAATTAGAGGGCACCTAAGATCACTTCACTCATTCATTACCCACTTCACTCACTCACACTTGATTTTACTCGATAGGAAGCTCAAGAAAATGTGAATGACTCATCCTAAGAATCTCTTTTCCCTCTCATCATCACGATGATCACTTTTTAGCCTCCAAAGATAAAGAAGCTACCATAAGTTCAAGGCGTGCAATATTACCCCCTCTCGAATACTAAATTAAGCTACCTTAAACTTTGAGGTGATGAGTTTATTTGTATATACTACTCTTCAATTCCTACTCACCTTGGAATTCCCTTATAATTCAGAGCTACTCTTTAAATTTCTAGCAAATCTAACTATGAATGTAGAAAATTTGACCCTCACTTCCTTTATATGCTATCAAAAGATAGAAATCACAAAAGCTGATCATGCATAGTACATTGGGCTTTCTACTGAAGGTCCTAGAGCCCACTCATTCCTTACAAATGAATTTGACTAGAGTGCCATTAATCTAGTCCTTAAAAATGTTACTTTTTACCAACACCAACCACTTATCCAATCTTTAACCAAAAATGCCCGTATCATTCAAAATGTTATTCGCACATCAATCATACTCAAAGATGGTGATAGGATTCGCATGACCCCAATCCTATCTGTTGTCACCTACCTCATTATGTAAAATACTAAATTTTATGAAGCTAATTTAATTCTTGATTATATCCAAAATATGGCCCTAGTTTGCCTTCCTACCACTCGTAGAAAACTCAACTTAGCCCTTGGCCACCTCATAGGTTACATTTTTCACCACAAATACAAGTTAACATATCATGGTGAACCCAATAATCTACCTATTTTTTATACAGATGTCTCCTTCCATATTCTATTTTGTCGGGGATAAGTGCATGATGAACTAGATTTTGATGACGAAGGAGAACCTGCTCCAGCAGAAGAACCTTCTCCACTAAGACGACATGCACAGTAACGAGGACCTGCTTCGGCTTATCCTCATGATGCTCTAATAGAATGTTTCAACCAAATCCAAACTCGACTTGAAGCTCATATTCAAGAACAATACGAACAACATGAGGAGGACATGCGTTGGTTTGGGGAAAGATTTTTCTTGATTGATTAGTAGTTCATGTCCATCCACCAATACTTTCATCCATCTCCACAACGACTTGATAAGGATCCTGCTTTTTTACTTATCACTGTGTTATTGTTTTTCTATGTTTTATTTGTTACTCATCTTTTTAGTGATGTCAAAATGGGGAGAAGTTTATTGTAGTCTGCTTGGCTTATTATAGTCTGCTTGGTTTCTCTATGCTCCCAACTATGCAAGTGCAGATGTTGATCATGTAATAAAGTGCATGAGAAGAGTGCCGATCCTATGAGGAAGTAAGTGTGCTAAAACTAACTCTAATATGATCGCTTGCTGGAACTTACCTCTCCCAACCCTTCCAAGGATAAGAGACTCTAGGAAAGAAGAAGTGGAACAATTCTTAGAAAAACCCTTGTGAATCCCCTCACAAGCTCCCCCTCACAAGATCCTCTCTCTCTCTCTCTCTCTCTCTCTCTCTCTCTCTCCTTTAGGTCTTCTCAGGTCAAGATAGCAGCCAAGGATGTTCAAAAAAGTTGAAAAAGAGCTCTTAAATAGAAGAGCTTCAAAGGAGCTCATTAATTTCAAGTTGACGACTATATCATCCAGGACGATATGGAAATCGTCCTGGACGATCAGTACAAATCCCATGAGATCAGCCAGAGCATTGCCCTGAATGCAAACTGGACGATTGAAAATTGGCTTGATCATCCAGGACGATATCACGATCGTCCCGGCTGATTAGTTCAAATCAGAGGAAAATCGTTCAGAGCATCGCCCTGAATTCAAGCTGTCCGATCCCGATCGTCCAGCACATCACCCTGAATTGGTGCTGACCGATATTTATCGTCCAGAAGTAACTATGGTTTTTGAATAGATCATCCTGGCCGATCCTGCGATCATCCAGGATGATGTGATCATTTCAATCATCCTTAATTACTTCTTTGATTTGTCTGATTAATTAAGGCATAATTATAAATATCGTCCAGGCCGATTGCCAAAAATACAGAATACCTTAATTGTTTATGGCGACAATATCTTTCTATTTTGAGCATATCGACCAGGCCGATACAAGTATCATCCAGGACGATTGGCTAATGACGGCTGCCTTAATTAAGAACCCCTGATTAGAACTTCTATTTGGAGCCCGATCGTCCAGGCCGATGTAAATATCGTCTTGGCCGATTTGATTAAAAAATAGAAATTCTAACTCTCTCAAGTGTGTGTGTGTAGGGTTACTTAGCATCAGTCTCTTTGAACATTATAAATTGACTCAAGAAGAGAAAAAACAAAATACAGACTGACTCAACCCTAATCTACCCCATCTTGAGTTGGCTCCATTTTTCCGTCCGATTTTTTATTCCTGAAAAGTCAGTAGTAAAAGACAGTCCAAGACAAGTAAGAGTGTTTGCCAATCATCAAAACATAGTTCATAGACATGAATTTGCAACAATCTCCCTCTTTTTGATGATGACAAAACACTACGACAAAAATTTTAAAAATAGTAGTGTAACATACGGAATCGAAAGTGCAAAAAAAATATCCTAAAACTACTCCACCTTTTGACATCTCAAAAAGGAGGGAACCATGAACAAAAGCAAACCACAAGATCCCCCTTTTTTTTTTAATCAAGGCATGATGATGATGTAGTACTTCATGTGTTTGATTTTAAAAATTTGTGAGTTAATGAATTAATAACATCAATAATCCAAAGAACAATAGAATATTCGATCATGATTACCCTTAGCTCAGACTTTCTCTTAGGGTAGAATCGTCTTTAAAAATCAATGACCTAACTCAAAGAATCAATTGGATATGAGGAAAAAGAGTCCATTCATCACTTGGTTTAAGAACCAAGGGAAACCTTCACGCTCCAGTAGTAAGAATTCTCCTTCAAACACTCTCTCCTTAACTCTCCTTTCAATTGGCACGAAGATTAGTAGTCAAAAAGATTAAGTGGCAGATTATATTGGACTTTATATAGGAAAGACATAAAAAATTATCCAAAAACTGCTAAAATTCAAGTCTGTCAGCAGTGGATCATCCCGAACAATCGTGGATCGTCCTAGATGATGTTACTTAATTTAGTTGGAAATGAACCCAATGTATATTGGTACGAACTGACTTCATACACATTAATCATCCCATACGAACCAGGTTCGTCCGGTACGAACGGTTATACCATAGGTCAGTTCTGAAATCTGCAGAAAGTTGCCAATTTTTTTTAGGTATCTGTTCTCTTCGTCCTGGGATGAATATGCGTTCGTCCGGACGAAATTTTTACAGATGACATTTCATCCTAGGAAGAATTGGAGTTCGTCTGGATGAAATTTTTCAAGAGAGTATTTCGTCCTGGCACGAATATAAATTTCGTCTAAACGAAAATTTTCCTGAGGGCATTTCATCCTGGGACGAATTGGAGTTCGTCTGGATGAAATTTTTTCAGAGAGGATTTCGTCTTGGCACAAATATAAATTTCATATGAACAAAAATTTTCCAGAGGAGATTTGGTCCTGGGACGAATAAAAATTCGTCCTGGATGATCAGGACTTAGAAAAATTTTTGTTGCTTCCTATTTGTTCCATTGCTCTTCCGAGGAGTTAACTGACTTGATCGTCCCGTACGAACTGTGTTCATCCCGTATGATCTGTATAAATTTTTAAAGATCTCGTCAAGTGTGTGTGTATGTTTATTAATTCAATTACAATCACTCCCTCTCAAACTTAATTTAAAGAAAAGTACAAGCTTGAATTTATAAAATATCTCATGCTGAATTTGATTTGAAGTCTTTAGTAGTCTGGAGTTTGATTTTCCTGAAAGTGTTAGTTCACACAAGAGAAAAAACAAATCTTCCAAAAAGTGTTAGGAGATATCAACACATAAAACAATAATATTTGAAATCATCAAAACTATACAAATTGCAAGAATGTAAAACATGCAAATAGCAACTCTCTTAACAATCTCCCCCTTTTTGATGATGGCAAAATAATTATTATTTGTATAATTTCAAATTCTAAGAATCTCGTAAACTCCTCCTGAATTGATGATCATATGAAAAATAAGGAGGCTTTGCACAACAATTTTAACTTTTTCCCTTTTTTTTAATTTAACAAAATGAACAAAAACACTACTACGAAACAGAAATATGATACGAACAAGGATAAAAAAAATACGAGTGAAAAGATACGAACAAATAATATTTTCTCCCCCTTTTTGACAACAACAAAAAGAGAAGAAGAAAAAGACCAGAAATGTAAGCAGTCATATGATAATCCTTTGATAATTGATCTTTGAAAGTGATTGAAATAAATTTTGCAAATAAAATCAAAACATTAGGCAAATCATAGTAATTCATAGAATTTAAGAAGATATATAACATTGATAATAAAAAGTATATATAAAAAACATGAGCCTATTTAGACACTAAAATAGAGAAAATCATTACAAAAAAGATGAATAGAAAATTTATATATTTCAAATTTAAATATGGAATATAAATGTACCGAAGATAAATTTGAATTAAGAGATTAAAAGATTATGGAAAGTAGTAACTACCACATGTGGCGCTTTGCGCATCTTTTTCAAATTTGTGGCACATTTTTGTGCATCTTTTCATTTGTGGGCTTATTTTGTGCATCGTTTTTAAATTGCGAACCTTTGCGCATTCCTTTTAATTTTTATATATTTGTACATTTTTTTTTCAAGAGTAATCGTATTCTTTCCAAAATCAATAATAAAAAAATTTAAATTTTTCTAAGTGTATAAATATTTATTGATAAGTGAAATACAAAATAAGAAAATATCATAATTGCAATAATAATATTAGACATTAATGTAGTCTAAATAAGAGAAATGAAATTGATAATCTTAATTACATCAAGTTATAAATAAAACTTAAATTTAGAAAAATTTGATTTTTTATTGAATTTAATTTTAACTTGCATTTCAAAGTATATCACTCTTAAGATAAAAAATTATAATGATTTTCATATGGACTAACACTCATTTCAAAAACAAGATTATATCAAAAATAGGATAACTTATATTGATATCAAAATAAAGGATATTACAATCTTACCAAATGATATAATTATGACATAAGATTAAAAAACAAAACATCTAATGAAAAGAAAATACATCACATTTTCCTAAAACACAAAACTAACACATCAACTAAAGAAAACAACAAAAACAAGTACATGTGTCACTCCGATGGACCCTGATCTGGAGGAGGAGGAGGAGGTGCAGCACCGAAGAAGTTGAAATAGCTACTCATCATAAGCATATTGGAATTTATATTGTTTATCTGTTCTCGCATAAATCCCATATCTTGTGTGTACTGTATATCCTGCTGTTGTATATGAGCTTCAATTTGATCAAACCTTTGATCAAAGTGAGTCTCTAAACGGTCAAATCCTTGAACCAAATCCTGATAATTTGGTTCATTAGCAGGTGTAGGTGCAGCTTCGTGTTCTTCCTCAGTATCACTAATGACATGTGTTTTACTTGGTTCTTCTTTATTGAAGATAGCTCTAAATGATCCGTCGTTGTAGTAGAGCGGTTCTTCAAAATCTTGATCAGGATGAACCAAATTATATTTCTTATCTTGAATGTAGGCAATGTTCTTCTTTCTTTTATGTTCGACATGACCAATTTCAGAGAGTCTATAAAGATAGTCAAGGATTTGTTGGGCTTCATCTATAGGTTCTTTAGTCATGATCAAGAAGGTTACTATAGAAAGAAGAGGAGTAATGTTGATTCTATCACCAGCTTTAGGAATTATAGAAGTTCTAAGAACATGCTGGATGATACGAACATTACGAACGTGACTGGATACTTTAGGCATATGCTCGTTAAAAATGTTTCCTCTAATCACTGTATTAATTTCAGACCATTCATATTCATAAGTGGTGGCCAAGGTATGTTCTCTAGCTCCCTCAGTCCTTAAGTTTAAAAAGATTCCTAGGTCAGCTTTGGTGATTTCAACCTTTTTCTTAAAGACATAGGAACGAATAACATAATGGTCGGAGTTGAAAGACATATTTTCCAAGAAATAGTGAAAGGTTTCTTTGTTATAGAAATAAACTAATATGCGGATGAAACCAAACTGAGTTGAAGCAAACAAGTTCATTACCTGAAAGGTCAGTTGATCCTGGATAAGAACTCTAGAGGTGTGATCTTAGTGGACTCGAATCTGGGGAAAGACTCTTCATTATCTTTGGAAAGAAAGTTATCGGAAGAGTTTTTAGGTGGTCCCTTAGAATCTTTTGACGCTTGCTTGAACTTGCCATTGGAAAGGATCTAAAGCATAAAAGGTTTTGAAAGTGATATGTGAGTGTGACTATTGAGTACAAAAGCCTGCCAATTTATTAAAAAATAAATGTTTGTACAGACAAAATTTACGTTCGTCCCGTACGAAATTTGATTTGTCCAGTACAAAAAAATTTCGTATGGATGAATAAATGAGTCCAAAATAAAATGGCTTTTCGTAATCACATAACTTACGAAGCATCCTTTCGTATAGAATTTTGACCAAAATGATCGTAAAGACGAACATGTGTTCGTCCTGGACGATCAGAACTTATGATCATTTTAATGGCAGTTGAAACCGTCCCCTCCATCGAACCGACATGTGTTCATCTGGACGAACCAAAGGTTCGTACGTACGAAATATAGCATTAAAAACTACCTTATCCATTTAACTATCTTTCAATCTTCCCTTCGTTTGAACAATTTCGTCCTGGACGATCAATATTAATCGTACAGACGAAGTGAACATTAAAAACTGAAAAAAATTGCATGCAAACGGTTCAAAATCAGATAGTTTGACACACAACACAATTCATCCCGTACGAAAAAATTTTGTCCCGGACCATTGTCACTCAAATTTTTCAAAACAAGCATTCAATCAAAACTAAAATATAAACACACTAAAATCACAATGAAAAATGAAAACAAAAACTCAAGATACAAAAAAATCACAAAACACAATGATATACAGAGAATTACTAACTAAAAACACACATCAATGTTACAGAAAAAATATTTTTATTAAGCATTCAAATCGATTACTCCAAGCCTTATTCTTAATGCACAGAAGGTATCAAAGGCTAAAGGTTTTGTAAAAATGTCTGCAAGTTGTTTTTTAGTAGAAATATGAGTGAGTTCAATTTCTCCTTTGGATACATGATCCCTTATGAAATGATGTCTTATGTCAATATGTTTGGTTCTTGAATATTGAATATGATTTTTAGAAATACAAATAGCATTAGTGTTATCACAATAAATTGGAAAAGTGCCTACAGTTAATCCTGAATCAATCAACTATTGTTTCAACCAAATTACTTGTGCCACACAACTTCCTAATGCAATGTATTCAGCAGCTAAAGTAGATAGGGCTACTGAATTTTATTTTTTATTGGACCAAGAGACTAAAGAATTTCCAATAAACTGTCATGTTCTAGAAAAGCTCTTTCTATCCACCCTATAACTTCTAAAGTCAGAATCTTAATAACCAATTATTTCAAATGAAAAGTTAAACCTAAGATATCAAATTCCTAAGTTTTGAGTTCCTAACAGATATCTTAAAATCCTTTT
Source organism: Dendrobium catenatum (assembly GCF_001605985.2). Classification (NCBI taxonomy): domain Eukaryota; kingdom Viridiplantae; phylum Streptophyta; class Magnoliopsida; order Asparagales; family Orchidaceae; genus Dendrobium; species Dendrobium catenatum. The sequence goes on along the minus strand of NW_021319872.1, from coordinate 424,974 downwards.
TACTACTGTCAAATGTGATTCTTTTGGATCTGATTGAAATCTAGCACACAAACAAACACTAAACATGATATCGAGCCGGCTAGCTGTCAAGTAAAGTAATGATCCAATTATCTTTCTAAATTTCTTTTGATCAACAAATTTTCTCTTAGGGTCCATTTCCAACTGAACTGAGGAACTCATAGGTGTACTAACAGGTTTAGCATTGTC
>NW_021319872.1:417464-422880 GCF_001605985.2 Dendrobium catenatum | reverse complement strand
CTTCCAGCGATATGAATTATGTAGTATCTCCAGTCATATACTTTGAACATCCGCTGTCTAGGTACCATATACTCTCACGAGGTCTTGTGTGAGAGTGACCATACAAAATTATCAAACGTTAGACCTGGAAACCCAAACAAGTTTGGGTTCTCTTTTTGGCAATTTATAAAGAGATGCATGTATGATATGTCCAGGTTTATGCATCTTAGGTTTCCACACCAAATAAGTTTTCTTCTTCAAAATACAGGTGTGAGCTATGTGTCCAATCAATCCACAATTATTACATTTGACTTTTGGAAAAGAATTCCAAAGTCTACTACTATTCATTGGTCTATTTAGGGATTGCATAAATTTAGTATACAAAATAGAATTAGTGAAATCTTCAAGTTTAGGGGGTATCCTATTATCCTCGAGAGCTTTTATTATTAATTTGTAAAATAAATTCATATCTTCCAAAATTCGATTTGTATAATTTGATCTATAAATCTTGCTATCTGATTCATCCTTAAAATTTTTAAAATCTTTTTCAAGTTCAGCATAGGATGATTTTAAATTTTCATGAATTTTATTCAAGTTATCAAACTCATCAAGTAATTTCATGTGGTTGTCATTAAATAAAGTATGATATTTCCGAAGGATTTCATGATTCTTTTGTAGTTCTTCAAATTCTAAACTCATACTAGCATGCATTTTCTTCATATTCCTATATACATCATGCATGTGTTCAGAAACTTTAAAAAGTTCATCATCTTAAGTCACATACCTCTTCTTGATCTGACTGATCAAGACTATCAGCCATTAAGCACTGATTAGTGACTTCCTCTTCCTTTTCTGTCTCTGACGAGTCTGAAGCTGAGTCCGCCCAAAAAGCTCTTTGGAATTTCTTCTTGCCCTTCTTTACAAAAGGTTTGTCCTATACCTTCTCCTTGCTAGGAGTGGCTTTGAGTTTTGGGCAATCTATCTTTATATGTCCAGGTTTCCTATACTCATAGCAAATAACATCATTTGAAACTTTTGCATTTTTATTAAATTTACCTCTATTTTATTGCTGACGTCTCTTCTGCTTCCTTTTCAGAAAGCTTATGAATTGACTAGTCATTAATGCGATGTCATCTATATCCTCAGGTTGTGAGTGTTCACTCTCAGACTCCACTTTCAGTGCTATGTTTTTCTCCCTTCGTGGTTCACCTGCGTCAATCTTTCTTTGGCTAACTCCTTGCTCATAAGTAATTAGCGAACCAAGAAGATTGTCAATAGAGTAAATGTTTAGATCTTTAGATTCTATAATTGCAATAATTTTAGCATCATAAGCAGTAGGCAAACAACGAATAATCTTATCAACCATTTCAGTATTCGTTAGTTCCCTACCTAATTCATTTAAAGAGGTGACTATTTATGTGAATCTTATGTACATATCAAAAATGGATTCCTTAGGTTTCATGTGAAACAGTTCATAATCATGCAACAATATATTAAGTTTAGATTGCTTAATCTCATTAGTCCCCTCATATGTTATACAAAGTCTATCCCGTATGTCCTTTTCACTCTTGCAAGTAGAAACCCGCATGTAATCTTCTGATTTAAGTGCACAAAAGAAACTGTTCAAGCATTTGGCATTAGTTGTGCTAAGTCACATTCTTCTACTGTCCAGTCCACAAAAGGTGTTTCAACTCTAACTCCGTTAACTAGTCTAGTTAGTTTTGTATACCCTTCCTTAACTAAGATCCACATACGATAATCAAGTGACTGTAAAAATGTAGATAAGCTTGTTTTCCAAAAATCAAAAGGAATATTATCGAACAATGGAGGTCTAGTCAGGTGTATTTTAGTTTCCAAATATAGCCATCTACGTTAATCAAAAAGTAGTCTAAACTTATGATTTTGAAACACTGCTCTGATACCACTTGTTGAAACTTGTTCACTATGAATTAGGTTGTAAAACCTAAGCTTATGTCCCAATGGCTAACCAAGAGGGGGGGAGGTGAATTGGTATTTAAAAAAATTTATCCTCTTTTAAAATTTAAAATCAAGAATTTAACTTTAGTGAATTTTATAAAAAAAGTTTTTCAACCACAAGTTAGAAACAGTAAAATAAAAAAAAAAACAGTGGAAAAATAAAAGACACGAGATTTATAGTGGTTCGGTCAAACACGACCTAAATCCACTCCCCGGAGGTACCCTCCGAGTATTGCACTAATACCACTAGTGACTCTCCTTTTGCAACCACAGCAAGGTGGAGAAGCCTTTACAAAACTCTCTTCTACCACTACCTGGTGTGGTAGAGAATCATCACCCTTTTACACTCTTCCCAGTGTTGGCAGAGAACCGTTCGTCCTTTCACACTCTCCCAGTGTAGGCAGACAACCTTTTTTCCTTTCACACTCTCCTAGTGTGAGTAGAAACCTTTCGGCTATTCACACTCTCCTAGTGTTGGTAGAGAACCCTTCGGCTGTTCACACTCTCCTAGTGTGGGCAGAGAACCCTTCTACTGTTCACACTCTCCTAGTGTGGGCAGAAAACCCTTTTTCTGTTCACACTCTCCTAGTGTGGGCAGAGAACCCTTCATCCTTTCACACTCTCCTAGTGTGGGCAGAGAACCCTTCGACTGTTCACACTCTCTTAGTGTGGGCAGAGAACCCTTCAGCTGTTCACACTCTCCTAGTGTGGGCAAAAAACCCTTTGGTTGTTCACACTCTCCTAGTGTGGACAGAGAATCCTTCGTCCTTTCACACTCTCCTTGTGTGGGCAGAGAACCCTTTGGCTGTTCACACTCTCTTAGTGTGGGTAGAGAACCCTTCAGTTTTTCACACTCTCCTAGTGTCGGTAGAGAATTGGATTTCTTTGACAGATCTTCTTTACAAGAAATCTAGAAGGAATAGAGAAAAGAGTGAAGTAATCAAAAAACAAAGTAGAGACTCTTACCTTTGAGTACCAAGTAAAACCTTCATGCTCCAGTAGTAAGAATTCTCCTTCAAACACTCTCTCACACTCTCTCCTTGACTCTCCTTTCAATTGGCACAAAGATCAGTAGTCAAAAAGATTAAGTGGCAGATTATATTGGACTTTATATAGGAAAGACATAAAAAATTGTCCAAAAACTGCTAAAATTCAAGTCTGTCAGCAGTGGATCATCCCGTATAATCGTGGATCGTCCTGAATGATGTTACTTAATTCAATTGGAAACGAACCCAATGTATATTGGTACGAACTGACTTTGTACACATTAATCATCCCGTACGAACCAGGTTCGTCCGGTACGAACGGTTATACCATAGGTCGGTTTCGAAATCTACAGGAAGTTGCCAATTTTTTTAAGAGTCTGTTCACTTCGTCCTCGGACGAATATGCGTTCGTTCGAATGAAATTTTTAAAGAGGACATTTCGTCCTGGGACGAATTGGAGTTCGTCTAGATGAAACTTTTTCAGAGAGCATTTCTTCTTGGCACGAATGTAAATTTTGTCTGAATGAAAATTTTTCATAGGACATTTCATCCTGGGACGAATTGGAGTTCGTCTAGATAAATTTTTTCCAAAGAGCATTTCATCCTGGCACGAATATAAATTTTGTATGAACAAAAATTTTTTAGAGGAGATTTCATCCTGGGATGAATAAAAATTCGTCCTAGACGATCAGGACTTAGAAAAATTTTCATCGCTTCCTATTCGTTCCATTGCTCTTCCGAGGAGTTAACTGACTTGATCGTCCCGTATGAACTGTGTTCATCCCGTACGATCCGTATAAATTTTTAAAGATCTCCTCAAGTGTGTGTGTGTGTTTATTAACTCAATTACAATCACTTCCTCTCAAACTTAATTCAAAGAAAAGTACAAGCTTCAATTTACAAAATATCTCTTGCTGAATTTGATTTGACGTCTTCAATAGTCTGGAGTTTGATTTTCCTGAAAGTGTTAGTTCACACAAGAGCAAAAACAAATCTTCCAAAAAGTGTCACGAGATATCAACACATAAAATAATAATATTTGAAATCATCAAAACTATACAAGTTGCAAGAATGTAAAACATGCAAATAACAACTCTCTTAACACGAACCACCTAACCTTTCAGAAGGAAAAGAAATAGCATTAAAGTCCCCTTCCACCATCAAAGGCAAGTTACAAATACTAAGAAAATTTTTAAGCAGATCCAATAATAACTACCTACTATAAAGAGAGGAAGCATCGTACACAAAAGAAGCACAACAATGAAAATTAAAAGCCTCAATGTTGTAATGCATAACTTGAATAAAGTCACGAATAATATCAATTTTAATAGAATTTTTCCAAAGAATCCAAATTTTATTAGAAATATTCAAAACAGCATGATTGAAACCAAGAAAATGAGAGGTACTAGCTAACCTAGATGTAGGGATAAGTGGCTCAAGCAAAACAAGAATAGAAATATTATAAATACGACATAAATTTTTAACCTGGATCTTAGAGGATGGGCAACCAATGCCCCTAACATTCCAAATAATCGTATTAAACATAATAAAACAATTAATGAGAAGTAGTTGAACGAGTATTATGAGAAGTATTTCTTGCCGATTATAATGTAACATGCTTAGGCTTACGCCCCCTTTTACTTTGAAATTTAATAAAACTAGTATCATTATCATCAGAGGCAAAACATCTAGCTGCGGTCATCATTTCCTCAGTATCAGTAACAGTTTCACTATTATAATTAGAGGTTGAAAGTGTTACAAATCTACTTTTTCATGTCTTATGTTTTGATGATTGACAAACACTGTTTATCTTGGACTACTTGTTGCTTCTAACTTTTCAGGAATCGAAGATCGGACGATCAAGAGGAAGCCAAGTCCAGGATCGCATAGGTTTAGGGTTGAGTCAGTCTGTAATTTTATTTTTCACCTTTTGAGTCTACTTGTAATAATCAAAAAGACTGATGCTAAGTAACCCTTCACACACACACTTGAGAGGCTTAGAAATTCTGTTTTTACCCACATCGGCCCGGCCGATATTTATATCGTCCGGGATGATCAGCTTAAAACAGAAAGTCTAATTAAGAATTCTTAATTAAGGCAGCCGACATTAACATATCGGCCTGGACGATACATATATCGGCCAGGATGATAAGCTCAAAATAGAAAGAGATAGCCGCCTTAGACAGTTTAGGCATACTGAATTTTAAATTATAGTCCAGGACGATTCTAGGATCGGCCTGGACGAAATTACCAAATTATGCCTTAATTGATCAGGAAATCAAGGGAGTAATTAAGGATGATTGATACGATCATATCGGCCAGGACGATCGTGAGATCGGCCTGGACGATCAAGCCAAATTCCAATCGGCCAGGACTGTTCCTAGGGCTGTGCTCAGGACGATTTACCTCTGATTTGAACTAATCGGCCAGGACGATCGTGAGATCGGCCTGGACGATCAAGCCAAATTTCAATC
>NW_021319872.1:399195-417364 GCF_001605985.2 Dendrobium catenatum | reverse complement strand
TGTGGGCAGAGAACCCTTCGGCTGTTCACACTCTCTTATTGTGGGCAGAGAACCCTTCGGCTGTTCACACTCTCCTAGTGTGGGCAGAAAACTCTTTGGCTGTTCACACTCTCCTAGTATGGACAGAGAATCCTTCATCCTTTCACACTCTCCTTATGTGGGCAGAGACCCCTTCGGCTGTTCACACTCTCTTAGTGTGGGCAGAGAACCCTTCGGTTGTTCACACTCTCCTAGTGTCGGCAGAGAATTTGATTTCTTTGACAGATCTTCTTTACAAGAAATCTAGAAGGAAGAGAGAAAAGAGTGAAGTAATCAAAAAACAAAGTAGAGACTCTTACCTTTGAGTACCAAGTGAAACCTTCACGCTCCAGTAGTAAGAATTCTCCTTCAAACATTCTCTCACACTCTCTCCTTGACTCTCCTTTCAATTGGCATGAAGATTAGTAGTCAAAAAGATTAAGTGGCAGATTATATTGGACTTTATATAGGAAAGACATAAAAAATTGTCCAAAAACTGCTAAAATTCAAGTCTGTTAGCAGTGGATCATCCCGTACAATCATGGATCGTCCTGGATGATGTTACTTAATTCAGTTGGAAACGAACCCAATGTATATTGGTACGAACTGACTTTGTACACATTAATCGTCCGGTACGAATCAGGTTCGTCCGGTACGAACGGTTATACCATAGGTCGGTTTTGAAATCTACAGGAAGTTGCCAATTTTTTTAAGAGTCGGTTCACTTCGTCCTCGGACGAATATGCGTTCGTCCGAATGAATCTTTTATAGAGGACATTTCGTCGTGGCACAAATGTAAATTTTGTCTGAATGAAAATTTTCCACAGGACATTTCATCCTGGGACGAATTGGAGTTCATCTAGATAAAATTTTTCTAAAGAGCGTTTCATCCTGGCACGAATATAAATTTTGTATGAACAAAAAACTTTCAGAGGATATTTCATCCTTGGATGAATAAAAATTCGTCCTAGACGACCAGGACTTAGAAAAATTTTCATCGCTTCCTATTCTTTCCATTACTCTTCCGAGGAGTTAACTGACTTGATCGTCCCATATGAACTGTGTTCGTCCCGTACGATCCATATAAATTTTTAAATATCTCCTCAAGTGTGTGTGTGTGTGTTTATTAACTCAATTATAATCACTTCCTCTCAAACTTAATTCAAAGAAAAGTATAAGCTTCAATTTACAAAATATCTCATGCTGAATTTGATTTGACGTCTTCAGTAGTCTGGAGTTTGATTTTCCTGAAAGTGTTAGTTCACACAAGAGAAAAAACAAATCTTCTAAAAAGTGTCAGGAGATATCAACACATAAAATAATAATATTTAAAATCATCAAAACTATACAAGTTGCAAGAATGTAAAACATGAAAATAGCAACTCTCTTAACACGAACCACCTAACCTTTCAGAAGGAAAATAAATAGCATTAAAGTCCCCTCCCACCATCAAAGGCAAGTTACAAATACTAAGAAAAATTTTAAACAGATCCAATAATAACTTCCTACTATAAAGAGAGAAAGCATCGTACACAAAAGAAGCACAAGAATGAAAATTAAAAGCCTCAATGTTGTAATGCATAACTTGAATAAAGTCACCAATAATATCAATTTTAACAGAATTTTTCCAAAGAATCCAAATTTTATTAGAAATATTCAAAACAACATAATTGAAACCAAGAAAACGAGAGGTACTAGCTAACCTAGACGTAGGGATAAGTGGCTCAAGAAAAACAAGAATAGAAATATTATAAATAAGACATAAATTTTTAACTCGGATCTTAGAGGATGGGCAACCAATGCCCCTAACATTCCAAATAATCGTACTAAATATAAGAAAAAAATTAATGAGAAGTAGTTGAACGAGTATTATGAGAAGTATTTCTAGCCGATTGTAATGTAACATGCTTAGGCTTACGCCCCCTTTTATTTTGAAATTTAATAAAACTAGTATCATTATCATCAGAGGCAAAACATCTAGCTGCGGTCATCATTTCCTCAGTATCAGTTTCACCCCCCTCTTGGTTAGCTTGGGACTAAGTTCATAGGGCTTAACATCCCAAACGAACTTTCAGAAAGAATTTTACTAACACTGTGAAATTGAGGATCATCATCCTCCATAAACCTGCCATCCTCATCCCCTATTTCAGAATCCTTCTCAACATTCACATTACACTTGGATGAAGAAAATAGTTGTTGGTTCATCGCACCAATTTCTCCCTCCTCTAAATCCGTATCTTTCTTATCTCTATCACTGACAATCAATGGGGTATCAACATTAGTAATCATCTCAATATCCTGAACATATAGAGAATTAGAAATCATAAATTCAATAGCATCAGTTATATTATGATTGATAATGCAAGAAGAAGATGGAACTACATTTTGAATATCATTCTCAACATTTCCCTCACATTCAGTGGAAACACCATTAAGTAAATCAATAGAATTATTATGTAAAATATCAACTCCCTATTTTTGAGGAACAACAGCAATAACTCCATCAGTAGGAACCAGCTCGGGTCCAACCAAAGGGCTCTTAGTTGGCAGTTTTTCAGTAGGAGCAGTGTCAAATGATTGTGGCAAAGCATTTTTTCAGGATGCAAGTGAGGGTTTTTATGAAAACATTGATTTACAGCATGCCCGTGCATCTTACAAAAAAAGAAAAAGATAGGTAAGTTTTCAAAATCAACTTTTTGGAAATAACCTTTTACTTCAGAACCAATCCAAATTTTAGTTGGATGTTTCTTAGAAACATCCATCTCAACCAAAACCCTAGCAACGGACGGACGGGACACTGAAGCAGTAGCTTGATCAGTCTGTAAAGGACGGACAAAAATGGAAGCCAAACCAAATAATATTTGATGATTACAAAAATGTAAAAGCAAATTAGGAAATTGAAATCACTAGATGCGCCAAGAGGGGGGTGAATTGGATGATTAAAAACTTCTTTAATGAAAATAAATATATTTTTATGACTTTATGAGGAAGTGAATTTCATTCACAATAAAAAGATAGATAATCAATTTCATCCACACAATTAATCACAATAAAAATAAATGCGGAAATAAAGTGCATAAAAAAATAAAGGAAAGAACACACCAATTTATAGTGGTTCGGTCAAACCATGACCTACGTCCACTCCCCGGAGGCACCCTCCGAGTAATACACTAAACCTTTAGTGATTCTCCTTTAGCTCCCACAGCTGGGCGGAGAAGCCCTTACACAATCACTTCCACCTTCCCCGATGCGGCGGAGGAGCCGGGTCCTTCGACACCAATGAGATCTTCTTCTTTCCAAAACTTCCTTCAAGACGAACCTTGAATCCGATGGTACTGAGGTGCAAGCTCGTCGGAGCAACCGTGTGATCTCCTTCACACTCCCTTGAAACCCCCTCCAAGGATCTTCTCCCTCTCTCAAACTTTACCCTTTCCTCTCTCCCTTTCAAGTCCTCTCTTCAAGTTTTCTCCAAAAGAATGAAGACACAATGGCTGCCAAAGACTCTTACAAAGTCTTATGAGAGTGCTTAAATAGAGGGCTCAAAAAAACCCTAAAAATACTCAATTCACCCGTTACTATCGTACAGTATGGTTCTACAATCGTACAATACGATCTGCATAAATAGACTTCATCCTGGTACGAAGTGGTACGAACAGTTCAAAAATGTTCGTACAGTACGATACTAAATTGTATGGTACGATCCATGACAACACAGTTCATACAAGACGATAGTCGGGACGATCAAACACCATCTCTGTTTATCGTATGGTACGATGTACATCGTATAATACGATTAGACAAAAAACAACTGATTGTCCGGGACGATATCCAGGGCGATTATAATTCGTCTCTGTTCATCGTATTGTACGAATGGGTTCGTACAGTACGATGTTCAAATTATAATTAAGCCCGGATTTCTTGCACTGATCACGGGTTAAGTTAAGTAAGTATTTAAAAATAATCATACAGTAAGAACAAGTTCGTACAGTACGAGCGGCGGAAAACATCTTACTTAAGTTAAAACGGCTGTTAGGGTTTTGGCTTTGAACATATCATACAGTACGAATATATTCGTACGATACGATCTATTCACGGAATCATCGTACAACCCTCTGATCGTACGATACAAATTATCATCATACAATACGATCTACAGAGAAGAAATTCTATTATATTCTACATTTAAAACCTCTCTCCCTCTGTTTGTGCATGGTCAACAAGCTAACATACATCATTACAAGATATGACTCAATAAATGAAAATTACATACTCATTTAATACGACCAAATCTATGCAATCTTGAGCCTTGAATCTTCAAAGAATGGTGCATGATGTACCTGAAATATTAGTCAACATAGAAAGAAATATGCACTATAAATACTAGGAGAAATAAGAGATTAATAAATATTATTTGTTATCATCAAAATCATAAACTCGGAAGCCCGAGTTGTAACAGAAATGAGATCCAAACTGGAGTAATAGGGGACTCCTCCCTAACATCAAAATCCAGAGTCCATTTCAAAAGATGCATTTGACAAGCTTGAATATAGTAAGAATTCCTAGCAAAAATCTGGCTATAGTCAAGATCATTGGCTAACTGGATAGCAATATTCCTTTGGTCAAGTAAACCTACGTGAAAAGAACCAGAGAGCTTAAGATTCCTAAAAAACTTCCTAATAACATCAAGATTAGGCCTCCTTAACAAAAATTTACCAACAATGGCTGCCAAAGTCTCTTATAAAGTCTTATGAGAGTGCTTAAATAGAGGGCTAAAAAAACACTAAAAATACTCAATTCAGCCGTTACTATCGTACAGTACGGTTCTACAATCGTACAGTACGATCTGCATAAATAGACTTCGTCCTGGTACGAATAGTTCAAAAATATTTGTACAGTACGATACTAAATCGTACGGTACGATTCATGATAACACAGTTCATACAAGACGATAGCCGGGACGATCAAACATCGTCTCTGTTCATCGTATGGTACGATGTACATCGTACAGTATGATGAGACAAAAAACAACTGATCGTCCGGGATGATTATAATTCGTCTTTGTTCATCATATTGTACGAATGGGTTCGTACAGTACGATGTTCAAATTATAATTAAGCCCGGATTTCTTGCACTGATCACGGGTTAAGTTAAGTAAGTATTTAAAAATAATCATACAGTAAGAACAAGTTCGTACAGTACGAGCGGCGGAAAACATCTTACTTAAGTTAAAATGATTGTTAGAGTTTTGGCTTTGAACATATCGTACAGTATGAATATATTCGTACGATATGATCGTCGTACAACCCTCTGATCGTACGGTACGAATTATCATCGTACAGTACGATCTATAGAGAAGAAATTCTATTACATTCTACATTTAAAACCTCTCTCCCAGTGTGTGTGCATGGTCAACAAGCTAACATACATCATTACAAGATATGACTCAATAAATGAAAATTACAGACTCATTTAATACGACCAAATCTATGCAATCTTGAGCCTTGAATATTCAAAGAATGGTGCATGATATACCTGAAATATTAGTCAACATAGAAAGAAATATGCACTACAAATACTAGGAGAAATAAGAGATTAATAAATATTATTTGTTATCATCAAAATCATAAACTCAGAAGCCCGAGTTATAACAGAAATGAGATCCAAACTGGAGTAATAGGGGACTCCTCCCTAACATCAAAATCTAGAGTCCATTTCAAAAGACGCATTTGACAAGCTTGAATATAGTAAGAATGCCTAGCAAAAATTTGCCTATAGTCAAGATCATTGGCTAACTGAATAGCAATATTCCTTTGGTCAAGTAAACTTACGTGAAAAGAACCAGAGAGCATAAGATTCCTAAAAAAATTCCTAATAACATCAAGATTAGGCCTCTTTAACATAAATTTACCAATCAAGGTCATAGCGTATGAGGCAGCAAGATGATCAACAACCGAGTCCTCATAGAGGAGGGCCGGACATCCCTTAAAAGTAGAATGAATAAACTACAGTTTCAGGTTAGACGAAGACGCACCAGCAAGGACCTCTTTAAAGGAACGAGTTATCCCCTCAAAAAGTTGAAGAGGTAGGGCAAGATGACGACGGGGTCGTCATCTTCCCACATAAAAACGGAATGAAAAAACAACCAAAATAGAACACGTAAGAGAACCAAATGCGAAGAGTAGGAAAGGAAAACTGAAATAGCCAAGAGATTCCAGCCAGGAGGGCCAAAATCGAACGCATGGAAGGAAGCCCCAAATTGCCCACGAATTTCCTCCAGGAAGAGAGCAAAGAGATGTGTTACGCGTGACTTATAATTTCTTTAATAAATCTAATTTGTAAATTGATTTAAAGTTTGAGAATAGAAATATAATTTTGCTAGGAAATTAAGTTGAAGTGCAAAATATTTTAAAATTTTCTCTTAGATCAACATTAATATTTTGAACAATAAAAACTTAAAGATAATTTAAGAGGATTAATACTAACATAAGAAAAGAACTTCATCAAACATATAATATAGATACAACTAATATAGAAATAAAAACATCTAAATGCCATCACAAGAAAACTAAAAAAAAAAACAAAGCATGCATCAACTAAAACAGAAAATAAAAACTAAAATGCTGGAAAATCTTGATCTGGAGGTGGCTGAGGAAGAGTGAACATGGTAAAGTAGTTATTGATGGTAGCTTTGAGTGTTGATTGAATCAAACTATCCTTTATCCTATCCCATATCTTTATTATATTTGGCATCCTGCTGGTCTAAGCGAGTCTTAATATAATCAAATTATTGATCAAAATGAGACTCAAGTAGATCAAATCAATGGACCATTTCTTGATAAAAATAATGCTCAGGTCCAAGAGTAGGTGCAGGTGTAGAAGCAGGTGCTTCTCCTTCTATAATTTTATCTCTCTCATCCCCTTGATCCTGATGAAAAAGAGTACGAAAGGAAGCATCAGTGGAACATATTGGAAGATTCTTTGGAGGATCAGAATGAATCAAATTGTATTTTTTTTCAAGGATATAGGCAATCAAGTGTCCTAAAGCCACATTCTTCTTCCTTTTAGTGATAGAAAGTATAATATTAGTAAGATTAATGATGTAGTCTAGAATCAACTAGGCTTCATCAATTGAAGTGTTTTATATTAGAAGATATGAGACAATAGAAAGCAAAGGAGTAAGGTAGATTTGATCACCAACTTTAGGATTAATGGATATTCTTAAAACATGTTGGATGATCATAGCATTTTGGTTCAAAGAGTGTACTCATGATAAGTGATAAACTGACGGTACTGCTCTAAGGGTTTGATTTATGGTACACCAATCAAAATTAGCACTTAAAGTCATAGTGTGTGCCCTTACTCCTTTAGTTCTAAGATGTAGAAAAGTGCCTAAATCCTTCTTAGTAATTATACTCTTTTTTTAAACACAAATGAGGACATTTTGGTACGATTTTCTATCATTCTCATATTAGTAAGAAAATAGTAAAATATATATGAATGAAATACATAGATTAGAGAGAGAATAAAGGAAAATTTAGTAGAATCAAATTGAGGTATTACATAAAAATTAATTTCTTGAATAAGAAGATGATGAGTGGTTTTTTCCTCAATGAAATGGTTGAAGGCTTATTAATTTTATTTTAAAATAAAGTTATCATCTACTTGATTGGAATGAGATAAAGAGCCTTTTGACTGTCGAGCCCGTTTACCGCTAATGCTTGCCATATGGAGAGGATGGAATGCAAGATACTTTGAAAGTGAAAGAGACTATGAAAAAAACTCAAAGAAGAGCTTCCAATTTAAAGAAATAGGGCACTGTGTACAATATAAAATAATGTTCGTATGTATGACTATAATTTTGTACAGGATGAAAAAATTTTCATATGTACAAATGGAAATGGTAAAAAATAGTTATAGTGATGAAATGACTTTTCGTGAACTACAATTCCTGAGGAGTCATTTCGTACGACTTTTGACCAATCTGATCATACAAATAAATAGGTGTTCATTTGAGGTGATCAAGAAATAATGATCGTACATGACAGATAGGTTTGTCTACAAGAAAATTAATAACAAAATAATGCAGACGAATAGATGTTCGTATAAACGATCTTTGAAAAAATAACTGTACTTGGAATTCCCTCCCTATACATATAAAAAAAAACATAATTGATTAGTACAATACGATGTCTTACAAAATCACATTTTTTTGTGTTACCAACTCAAAAAAAATTATCATGTAAAATCTTGTGATTTTGTACTGTATAAAAGTGGTTCGTACAATACAAATGGAAAAAGAATTTTTAGATTTGCACATGATAATCATGATTCTTTTCTAAAAAAAAAAAGTTTAATAGGATCCATGAGACACCAAAATGAAAATAGAAATAATATAAAATAGGAAATAAACCAAAATAGAGAAAAAATAAAATTCAAACAAAAGAAATTACAAACAATAAACCAAAAAAAACATAACATTAACAAAAAGAAATACACCACAAATGCAATTTAAAAAATTATAATTTTCAAGCATGAATTTTAATAACACCCAATATTATTCTTAAGATGCTAAATATTTCAAAAACAAGTGGTTTTGTTAAAATATCTACAAGTTAATTTTCAGTAGCTACAAGATATAGCTTAATTTATCCTATAGTGATTTAGTCTATAATGAGTATCTATATGATTGGTTCTAGAATGTTAAATAAGATTTTTTGAATTACATATAACACTTGTATTATAAAAAAAATTTGGAATAGTGCCAATTGAAAACCTTAAATACGTAAGCTGGTGTTTTAACCAAATAACCTATGTCACATAAATACATAAGGCTATATATTTTGCTTTAATAGTAGAAATGGATACTGAATTATATTTTTATCTAGACCAAGAAATTAAAGAATTTTAACTGAATTTATAAGTTCCAAAAGTAATTTTTTGATTAATCCTACATCCTATAAAATTTTAATTAGAATATTTAATGATTTCAAAAGAAGAGGTGTGCCTAGGATACTATATCCCTAAGTTTTGAGTTCCCAAAAGATATATCAGAATTATTTTAACAACAGTCAAATGGGATTCCTTTAGATCAGCTTAAAATCTAGCATAAAGATAAACATTAAACATGATATCTAGTCTGCTAGCAGTTAAGTAAAGTAATGATCTAATTATTCCTCTAAATTTCTTTTGATCAATATATTTGCCTTTAGAGTCCTTGTCTAACCGCACTAGGGAACTATTAGTGTACTTATTAGTTTAGCTTTAACCATTTCATATTTCTTAAGGATTTCCTTAATATATTTTGACTAACTAAAATATGTTTCATCCTCTTTCTGCTTTATGCTAAAACCAAAAAAGTAACTTAAGTCTCCCACAAACTCATTTCAAATTCACAACTCATTATTTTTGAAAAATCATTATAAAGATTTTTATTAGTTGACTCAAATAAGATATCATCAACTTATATTTTAACAATGAGTATTTTATCTCCTATTCTTTTTAAGAAGAGAGTGATGTTCACACTTGATTTAACAAATGATCTTTCTAGTAGGAATGTGATTAGCCTTTCATACCATGCCCTATTTTAGTCCATACAATGAGTTTTTTTTTTATTTAAATGCATGTTTAGAGAATTGTGAAATTTCAAAACCTGAAGGTTGCTTAATATAAATTTTCTCTTGCATCAACCCATTAAGAAATGCACTCTTAACATGCATTTGAAATAATTTAAAATCTTTAAAACAGACAAAGGCTAGAAGTACCCTTATCTTTTCAAGTATGGCTACAGGGGAAAATGTTTCCTCAAAATCAATTCCTTCTATTTGATTGTACCCCTTTGCCACAAATATTACTTTATTTCTAACCATTACACCTGAATCATTCATCTTGTTTTTGAAAACCCACTTATTCTAACAATACTTTTATTTTTAGATCTTTTAATCAACTCCCAAATATAATTTCTAATAAATTGATTCAATTCTTCCTACATGGCCAAAATTCAAAATTTATCAGAAAGTACTTGATTTATATTAGTGAGATCAATCATTAAAATTAATAGTGAGTGGTTTAATTCTTTGCTAAGTCCATGCCTAGTTCTAACTCCTTCATATGGTTCATCAAAAATTAATTCTTTAGGATGAATTTTAGAATATTTCCATTTTTAGGTAATGCATTTTCTATTTCAACCCTTTCTTTAAGATTAGCATTTTAATTTCTTGTCAACATCTTCTTCTTCTAACTTAGACACTCTAGAAATATTAGATTCATCAAAAAAAATACATGAGTGGTATGCTCAACTACCAAAGTCCTTTTATTAAAAACTCTATAGGATTGCCAACACTTAAATATTCTAGAAAAAATCTCTCATCAGATTTAGGATCAAATTTTCCTAAAAGAGTTTTACCATTATTATGAATAAACACCTTACATCTAAAGACATGTAGATGTGAGAGGTTAGGTGTTCTTCCCTTAAAAAGTTCATAGAGTGTCTTGGTCAACTTAGATCTAATATTCACCCTATTCATAACATAATAAGCCATACTAACTGCTTCATCCCAAAAATATTTTAGAAGTAAATATTCAACAAACATGGCTATAGTAGCTTATATAAAAGTTTTATTCTTCCTTTTAACAACGCCATTTTGTTGAGGGGTCATAGGAGTTGAAAGGTTGTGATCTACTCCTTGCTTTTTATAAAAATTTTTTAACTTTTTATTTTTAAATTCTCCTCTATGATCACTTTGAATTATAAGAATTTCACAACCTAGCTTCCTCTAAATCTAAGTAGAAAAATTTCTAAACTCATCAAATCACTCACTCTTATGTGATAAGAATCTAATACATGTGAATCTTAAATAATCATCAAAATTATATACCCAAAAACTTTTCCTCATAGACTTATAGTGCTAACCAGTCCAAAAAGATTCATATGAATGACTTCTAATTGTTTGCTAGTTCTAAGATCCTTAATTGAATGAAAGGAATATTTGAATTATTTTCCTAATTGATATGCATCACACAGGTGATTTTTAGTGAAGTTGGGAATCGCTCAGTGGGGGACAAAGTGTAAAGGGTATACGACTACCCCATCCTGAAGAACCAGATGATCGCAGGCCTTCGTGCTCTTCATAACTGGGCCAATGGAAGGCCATATTAGATCATACATATGATTAACCATTGATGATAGCGCCGCTCACCAATGCACCACGATGGGTAATAATATATATATGTCCTGATCATAATCATGGGGTTTCCCCCACCCAATACATCAGCTTGAGTGGGATTTATTAATGGTGAAATTTGGTTTTCCATGGGCGTAAGCCCCCATGATTAATTAAAGTTCAATTCAAGGCTTGAGAAGACTCTCGATTAAGAATTATATATTATCCTCTCATATGAGATTGACACATAGGGAGAAGGCTAGGAAGTTCCTACTCAAAAGGAATGAAAGGTTCAACTGGGCTTAGTCAACATATATAGCTCAGATCAATAATCGAAGGGACTAAGTTAATGAGAAGAAACTAGAGAAAAGAAATAATCAATACACTCAAAGCATACAAGAGAAAAAAATGGAGGTGGAGTAATCCATGTGATGCGGATATGCAGAATTTATAACTTCTGAATAAAAGGGGACTTGCCCATCGATGAGTCATACTATGAGACACCATTATAGTAGCCTTGAATTCTAAATCTAAAGTGATTTTAGTATTATACACCCAACACTAACACTCGTATCATAACTAATACTTTCTAGGCTTATATCCTGCCCGAAAAGGAAAGCTAGCCAACCCTCTAAGCATATAAAGTCCATATTATTCGGTCTTCATAAAAGATGAGTGGTTAGATCAGTTTTTGGAAATTAAGGCCGACATCTAAAGAGTTTCCTAATTGGCCTTGAACTTATATAGGGTGAATGCTTCTAGAGCTAATGTAATTAAATTTTTATTTAATTAGTTTCTAAAGCAATTCATACTAATTGAAAGGTCTCCAAATATGATATTCTTGAAAGTTAAAAAGACTTTAAAATAATGTTTTTAGAAATACTATAATTCCCTGGATCCAGCACTTCATCCTCATAGGTCAACTTATCTGGACTTTACCCGTAGGCGAGGAACTGTCTTAAAGAAGGTGAGAGAAAATACATTATTATGCATGTGATCTCAAACTATTCTAGCTATTCCCTAGATCATTAACTTTCTATGTTATTTAATTCTTAAAATATTAAATTTTAATTATGAGGAAAAAAAATTTAGTCCTTAGAGAGCCTAGCAAAATCAAGCCACACACATTAAAGAAAGAAACCTAGAAAAAACATGCAATTTCTACTACACAATCAAAATAAACACATCAATATAAATAAAACCACCAGAGTAAAAAACAAAAGTCCACGGCAAGTGCCATATATAATACAACCTAGGATTTGTAGAAAAGTAATGGTTGTCAGGCTCCACCGATAATAACCTTGATTCTAATCCTATTAAATGACACGAGTCTTAAAAGCAAGGCATTTCATCTTCAAGTCTTTTTCTTCAATTCTTTGTATGGATCATCTTCCTTTGGATCATCTTCCTTCAATCTTCGTAGGGTTTTTCCTTCAGCAGGGTGCTCAAATAAAAAAGAAATTCCCTATAAAGGGCATTTCTTTTTCCCTTTGGGTATATAGTATTTGAAATACCTCACTTTGAAGACTTTCACAACTCAATACTTTACATACAAATTACAACATTTTAAAAAAGAAAATCTAGACTCTCTTGTATGGTTATCCTAAGTAATTAAATAGAAATAACCAAAGCAGTTTATATAATGGCAAGTTCCATATATAATACAACCTAGGATTTGTAGAAAAGTAATGGTTGTCAGGCTCCACCAATAATAACCTTGGTTCTAATCCTACTAAATGACGTGAGTCTTAAAAGCAAGGCATTTCATCTTCAATTCGTTTCTTAAAGTCTTCGTATGGATCATCTTCCTTTGGATCATCTTCCTTCGATCTTCGTAGGGTTTTTCCTTCAGCAGGGTGCCCAATAAAAAAGAAATTCCCTATAAAGGGAATTTCTTTTTCCCGTTGGGTATATAGTATTTGAAATACCTCACTTTGAAGACTTTCACAACTCAATACTTTACATACAAATTACAACATTTTAAAAAAGAAAATCTAGACTCTCTTGTATGGTTATCCTAAGTAATTAAATAGAAATAACCAAAGCAGTTTATATATGGAAGTAAAATGCACATTGTCAATCACACTTGACCATGCTCTTATTTATTTTTGGGGCTAAGCATTTGGAGCTCCTATAGCAAGCATTTATATAATTATATTTTATCATTTTAGCCCCCTTTTATTAACACTGCATGAGCATGGCCACCTATAAAAAATATTGTTAGTATCAATGTTGCCCCTAACCTATGGGTAATATATCATGCATATAACATTACAAATAAAGGAAGTACAATAATAAAATAAATAATCACAGCAAGTCAATTCAACCAGTACACATGCCACATGAAAGAATCTCACATCATAGAAATAAAAAAGTAAAATATTGGCCTAACCTAAATCTAGAAGTGGTGCCCTAACAAATAATTCTATGTGTGGGTAATAGGCTTATGTGGCTTTGGATATGTCCTATATCGGGTAGTTAGTTCAAGTTACTTTTTATCTGATTTGTTGAAGGTCAAAAGGGGATTTTAATTAGAGTTTAAGTATTAATGTTTTGGGTTCCATTTTAGTTAATTAAGTTGGTTGATTCATTTTAGTGCTTAGGGTAATGTTCTTTGAAGTTTAAGTTGGATTTGCAGATATTGGAAAGTCCGAGGTCATCTTACCCGCTAAGTTAAAGGGTCTAAAAGGTTACTTCTTGAAATAGGTTAAGTTTGAGGGCTCTATAAATTTAATTAAATATTAGACCATATAAGGAATAATTAGAATTTGATTTTTTAAGATTTAAAAAGTTTTATAGGCAAAGTTATGAATTTTAAAAGTTTTGGCCCCTAGTAAATGACAACAGTTGACCGAAGAGTTGACTTTTTAATTTAAGTTGATTTATAGAAATAGAAATTTTTTAATAAATACTAGATTTTTATTAGAACTGAATTACTTTTAGTTTTTATAAGTTGGGTTTTTCTAGAATTAGTTATGAATTTTTAAAGTTTGGGCAATTAATGAGTTATTAAAATTGCCTAATTAAGGGTAGGGATTTTGATCTAAATCACCTCCAAATTTCTTGGAATCATACCCAAAGCTCAGAATCACCTAAAGAGGTGTTACCAAGTGTTTGAGGAAAATTTGAATTTTTAAATATTTAATTTAATTAAAAAGATAATTTTTAGTCAAAATTAAATTAAGATTCAAATTGAAGTCCCATTAAGAGTATTTTAATTTTTTGAGATTAAGGGCTGAGTTTTGAAGAGTTTGATGTATTATGGGTATTTTTTGGATTTAAGTTGAATTTATTAGAATTTTTTGAAGTTACCTTTTTTTATTTAGAATTTTTTGAAGTTATTGGGGCTGAATTAAAGGATGAATTAGGGTTTATTAATTAAGGGGTTTAAAGGATCCTAAAAATTATAAGAAAATTCTAAGATGTTTAGGATATCACTAAGTTTAACTATTTCAAATTTCATATCAATCAGGGATCTACCTTAGCTCCTAGAATTTCTCTAAGTTCACTTGACAGGTCATTAATATTGTCCTTAGGGTGTCACTACATTTTTTTTTTTTTTGAGAAAATGCCTAAAGCATTAATTTAAAAAAAAAACTATTACAAATAAAAAAGAAACTACTAGAAACTCCCTTTAAAATAAAGTAAACGGAGGTCTTATTAGCAAGAAATTTAAGCATAATGAAAATATTAGGAAAAGAGGAAATGTCATAATGAAAATAAGACCCTATACTTATCATTTTAAACCCATAGGGGTGGAGGGGATACCAAAGATAAAATAACAACCAAAAAGGTTGATTAGTATCCCAAATTTCCCAATTGAGTAAAAAATAATAGATAGAATGATTCTTAAATTCCATTATTTTAGTTCCTTTTTCCAAATACCAACCTATGCTTAAAATAAATAAAGAAAAAACAAGTTTGCTATAAAAAATAAAAGAAATGAAACACAAGTAAAAGAAATTCGTCAAGACATAAACAACAATCTTAATGCCTCCACAAGTGTTGTTTTTAAGAAGCTCCACCGTCATCCAACAATCCACCAACCATTCTTGGACTTCACTTTCACCACTTATATCATGGGTTGAATATTAAAGTGGCTCCAATGCTGCCACCAAGAGAGCCCATCTTCCTTCCTCTAAGGCTTCCTTTAATAGGACCTAACAACTTTGAATCTTTATTAAATTTTTTTTCTTAGGATGATCTGACTTAAAAGGGAGTTAAAATTTCCCATCTTCAAATAAAGCTTATTCATTATTTATTTTACCAAATTTGGACAAAGGAGTACTCACCTGCTTTAAATTTTCAGAATCATGAGAGCTGTCCGTAGCACATTCTCCTTATTCCGAATTTGAAACACTTCTAATTATACTTTCAACAACCTCTCCCTTATTAACAAATTCTAAATTTTTTATCTTGCTTCCATCCTATTTTGGAAAATCAACATTCTTTCCTCCCACCGGATCTTGTAGATTAGTATTATTTGCATTCAAAATTTCTTCCACATCATGGATTTCATTATTTGGATCAATTTCACCATCCTCTAATAATGGACTTTCATCAACAGAAGCAGTTTCTAAAGGTAGATATGAAACAGGATTCAGAACCGAGTCTTCATCCCCTGAAGCTATCTTGAGATCTTCAACTTGCTTAATTGGATCTTCATCTTCTAATCTATTCAACTCCTCCGCAAATACTTGGGACAGTAATTTAAACTTATTACCTGTAGTTAATTCCATTGGTGCCATATTATCTATTGAATCTTTGCCCTCACGATTCATCACAGCATTTGGAACTTCAGATTTCTGATTTTGGACTTTCTTCATTCTTCTTCTATTCTTAAACTTTACATGTATATAAGGACCATAATAAATTTTGGAATCTGCACTACCCATTTTTTTCCATTAAATTCTTATCAATTCTTGGTCCGATAACCTTTGATCTATTCCCTTGAACTTCATTTTGAATTTTACTTTCCACTTCCTTTGGAACCTCCATGCACATTTCCATTTTGTGACCTATCTTGCCACATTTGAAACACAAAGAAGATATTTTTTCATACTCAATCCTCTAAAAAATTTCCCACATAAGCCTTCAATCCAAACTCCATGAGATAATTTAGAGTCTAGATTATTACGAACACAGGCTCTTGCAAATTCACGTCTACCCCATTTAAACATTTTCCCATCCAATAACAATGGAACTCCAATCTTTGAAACAATCTTAGTAACATTAATTTCATCCCAACAATGTAAGGGAAAATGTGGTAAACGGATCCAAATTGGAGAGGATAGCCCTTTCAATGATGTTGGAGAAAATTGAGGTGTCCATTTATCCATTCCTATTATGTGTCCTCCCATATACCAAGGACCACCACTAAGCACTTCTTCCATAGCTTGAGAGGAATGAAATGAACAAAAAATCCAGTCAAGGCCCAATGAGGTGATATGAAAATTACCAAACCTTTTCCATTGATGCCTTAACTCAATGCTACAAAGGGGGAAAGGAACTTCTCTCCCAAACACCTTCTCCACAAAAGATTTTTAAAGTAAATTAACATTTTCATAAACCTTATCCATGTTAAGTTTAACAACTTCAGAATCCTCATCTTCTATCTGATCTGGATTAATTAGGGGAACTTGGATGTGCTGATTTTTAGCCCAAGCATTTTCCAAACCACCAATGCCATTATCTGGAATCAATAACTCATTCTTATCATTCAATACTTGTTTTTCAGCTATATAATTCAGAACTTCATCATGATTTGAAGTTTTCAATTCCATATTCAATATGACATGTTTATTTGCAACACAGGAAATATTTGAAAATCTATTTACCTTGAGTTTGAAGCCAGTTGACGTTGAAGCCTCTAGGTCATTCGTTGCTCTAGGAAATAGCTTCTTAGATGGTAAAGACAAAGAAGCCGGATTCTTCTTTCCCGAAATTTCCATTGTCTCTTTCCCTTTGCCCATCACCGAAAGCATATTATTTTTCAGAAGAAGCCGACCTTCCTTGATGATCAAAGGATGTTGCTTGATTACCAAATCCTGATTTGTAAATCAACCTTTTGCATCCAAATGAATCGGACGCATGATAGAAGAAGGGATTGAGGTATTCCGATCATCGGAGGATGAGAGGTGACCCTCTTCCACCATAGAATAAAGGGGCTAAAAAAACTCAACAAAGAAATATGAAAAACCTTCCATTTTTTGTGGATGTTTTCTCTCACTAGGCTCAATATTTTACAACATTTCTAATTTAAACTCAAAGATTGAAGATCAGGGTGTCGCTATGTTAACTAGATTTGAATCAAGTATTCAAGACTAACCCTTGAGGTAGCATAAGGGGAACTGTAGCAAAATAAAAAACACGCCATATCATTAGACCTAGGAGGGACTAAACTAAGTGCTCGTGCATTATATACATGTAAAAGATAATTAAATAATAAATAAAGAAAATTAATGATGCAATAAGTGAATGATTGAAGCCCAATCTCCCAATAATCCATCCTCCATGAATGTTATTCACATGCATAATCAGTGTTTAAAATTTTATAAAGTGTAATTCCAAAAATTAAGGGATTTAATAGTTAGATAATTTTAAAATAAGTTTGTATATATATATATATATATATATATATATATTTTGCTATACACATCACTAATTCCAAATAACTCTCTAATCCAATCTCATGAATTATTCTCATGCCAACATAAATCTTTATAACATGAACACACATGAAAGCTTTCCAACAAATTCTCATAATGAGGCTAACGAACAGGATATAAGTGGAAAAGCAATGATGCAAAAGGTTCTCATTCAAGTCTTACCGCATATGATTCTTACAACATGATGTTCTAACATAATCCCAAAACATCCCTACTAAAGTATTAAAACAAAATCCACGTGTAACATGAATGGTAGAAGCTGCACCTTTTATGTGATTAAGAATTATTTATCGGAAGCCTCTTTAATACTTCTCCAAAGATGCT